>NC_133326.1:612707403-612882403 GCF_042186555.1 Aquarana catesbeiana
GATGAGCTGTTGGAGAAAGTAAAACTGTGTATTTGTTAGAAGCAGGATGGGCTTCTTTAAAAAGAAGTGTTTTTAGGGATCATCTACAGATGGATAGATTAGGAGACAGTTGGACAGATTGGGGTAGGGAGTTCCAAAGGACAGGAGAAGCCCTGGAGAAATCCTGGAGGTAAGCATGTGAGGAGGTGACAAGGGAGCTAGGGAGCAGGAGGTCTTGGGAGGACCGAAGAGAGCAGCTTGGTTGGTATTTTGAGACTAGGTTAGTGATGTAGCTGGGGGCCGAGTTGTGGATGGCTTTGTAAACTATTGTTAGTGCAGATACGGTGAACATAAATTTTGCAATGGTGATAAATTCCAAAACATATACTCGTGAGAGATTTCTGTATGTGATCCAACATGTGCTGACAGACCCTTGTGCGAAACCGCCACCTAGGATGACTGGAGGCTTACCAGAAAGTTGGGACCCACCTAGCATACACTATATGGGTCAAACAGGCTTGGATTGCTCACTGGCAATAAAGGTAGGGAACCAAGGGCTGGTGAATGGTAAAGTTGTAACGTTCTAAAGTTGTAATGTCTGGGGACGAAGTCTTGTATGACGAAACGCGTCGGGAGGACTCCACTGCCGCCATTTTACTTGCAAGCGCTTTTTATTCTGAAATGTAAGTGTTTTTCCTTTTAATAAATTTTTTATGGTTTACGGAATTACGCTATGAGCCCCTTCTTCATTACATGTGGGTAATGTCCGTTGGTGTCCGAGCTTCCATATGAAGAAGACCTCTTTGGGATAGCAACGTTACAACTTTACCATTCACCAGCCCTTGGTTCCCTACCTTCATTGCCAGTGAGCAATCCAAGCCTGTTTGACCCATATAGTGTATGCTAGGTGGGTCCCAACTTTCTGGTAAGCCTCCAGTCATCCTAGGTGGCGGTTTCGCACAAGGGTCTGTCAGCACATGTTGGATTACATACAGAAATCTCTCACGAGTATATGTTTTGGAATTTATCACCATTGCAAAATTTATGTTCACCGTATCTGCACATTCAGTTTTGGACTTTATTGCCATTTTTACATCCTGTTATCACTTTTGGTGACCCTAAGGCTTTATAACATAAGTGTTCTATATGTATGAATGTTCACAAAGTATACAAAACACTATCTTTTCACAATTCATTTTGCTATTATATGTGGTATAGCAATATTTTCTTTCTCATTTTTTAGCGCTACACTTGGTTATATATGATTTATTACAAATTTTCTATTTGTTGTGTTAGCTGCTTACATCTATGATTTTTTTGGAGTAAGCGCATGGTTTATAGGTTTTTTATAAACTATTGTTAGTACTTTGAATTTAATTTGTTGGGTGAGTGGAAGCCAGTAGAGGGATTGGCAGGGGGGGGGGGGGACATGGAGCGGTTTGTAAGGTGGATGAGCCTAGCAGCAGCATTCATGATGGACTGATGGGGGGATAGTCTATGTAACTGTAATCCAATGAGGAGGGAGGGATATGCTTTGTTTATATTTCATGTCTGAGGTTTACAACTGCTTTAAAAGAACACTAAAGAATATCCTTATTTCCCAAAAATAATCCATACACATCCACTACTTAATGTCCCTGTGATCTCTTTTTAATGAAATTGTTTCTTACTGCATTTTTCTGCCTCCTTGTAATCCCTCATGAGCTTCCGAACCTCTCCTTTTCCGCCTAACTTCCATTTGTTTAGAATGAGCTTTAGTTGCATGTGTACTGCATGTGTACTGCTTTGTGCGCACTATAAATCCCAAAGTTCCTAGTCCATAATCTTTTTCAAGATCTTGCAAGAGAAGGTGGCTACATTCCTATATACAGTGGGACCAAACAAACATGGCCACCCTCTAACAGGAAGTCAAATCACAGCAGAAAAAGGAAGAATTTTGTAGATGTGGAACAGGCTGAGAGTAATAGAAGGGACTATTTTTGAGTTAAGAATACATACTTGAATAGAATATACATAGTTGCTAACATTGTAAAAAAGATTTTAAGGGACACTTTTTTGGCTGTAGGAGGAGTCTTATTACAATTAGGGGCTGTGGTTTACGTTAATTAGTGGGTGTGGCTTACATGGGCGTGGTTCAATGGGGGTGTGGTTAGAGTCTGAGATGAATGAGAGATGGAGAAAGAAAGGGGAAAAGAGGGAGGGAGAGAGAAAGAAGGAAAGAACGAGGGATGGAAAGAGGGATGGAGGGACAGCAGACCCAGATCCTACACCACAATAGAAATGTGTATTCCAGAGTTTAACAAATCAGCAGATAATGACACTCCAAACACCTGGTGTTAGCACTTCAATCATCCCGACACCATGGTTGTTATGGTGTCAGGGTGATTGAAGTGCATTATTACTATTATTACATCGTAATATAGAATGAAATCATTCAACTTACCATAATCCAGAATCAGTGGGACCCCGAGCGTGTCACCTGCCACGTCGCCTGCCACCAGATGCCATCAGGAGCCCCCAACAGAGTCCGTCCTTACATCAGGTGCCCCCAGAAGCAGAAGCCCTCCTTACAGATCTGTGTCCCTGGCAGCGGAGCCCCTCCTTACATCTGGTGTCCCCAGCAGTGGAGCCCCCCTTTACATCTGGTGTCCCCAGCAGTGGAGCCCACCTTTACATATGATGTCCCTGGCACCAGAGCCCCTCCTTACATCTTGTGTCCCCGGCAGTGGAGCGATTCTTTACATCTGGTGTCCCCCAGCAGCGGAGCCCTCCTTTACATCTGGTGTCCCCGGCAGGGGAGCCATCCTTTAAATTTGGTGTCCCTGGCAGTGGAGCCCTCCTTTAAATTTAGTGCCCCAGGCAGTGGAGCCCTCCTATACATCCGATGTCCCCCAGCAGCGGAGCTGTGAAGAGAGACAAAAAGGGGCTAGCATTACATTATTTTGTGTGGCCACTACTGTTAACTCACTACTAAAACAACCCAGAGACCCTAAATTACAGCAGTTCCCTACTTACATTGCAGCCCTTCTTGGCTTCAGATAACACCATTTTGAGTAGGGGTTTGTGGAGAAAGGGAAGAGGGGCTGGCATCAAATCATTTTGCATTGTCTTGCTGGAACCTAAAGCCTCTCAGGAATAGATGTGGCCTCTACTGCTCATCCATAAACAACCAAGCAGAATGAAGGAGTCCCTACATTTTAGCAGTTATTTGCTTACATTCGGCCCTTTCACACTGGGGCGGGAGGTGCGTCGGCGGTAAAGCGCCGCTATTATTAGCAGGGCTTTACTGTTGTTTTAGCGGCGGTATTTGGCCCCGCCCCGCTAGCAGCCAAAAAAAGAGTTAAAAACCACCACAAAGCGCCTCTGCAGAGGTCCTGCGAGCACCGCTCCGAAGATGCTGCTAGCTGGACTTTTTATCCTGTCCTGCTAGCGCACCGCTCCAGTGTGAAAGCCTCGGGGCTTTCACACTGGAGACATAGCAGCGGCTGTTTCGGGTTGGTTTGCAGGCGCTATTTTTAACGCAATAGCGTCTGCAAACCGCCCCAGTTGAAAAGGGTCTTATAGTCCTTCCTGGTCTCAGAAAACAACATTTTGAATAGAAGTTTGTGGAGGGGGTGGGAAGAAGAGCTGGCATTAAATCACTTTTCATAGTATTGCTGGAATTTAGGGCCTCTTGGGTATAGATATGGTCACTACTGCTCACTCTCTACTAAAACAACCAATCAGAGAGGGAGAAGGAAGAAAAACTGATATTGCTCATAGCACTAGCAGTATTTACAGATATGTGGTTGAAGTTATCTGTCATGCCTGTCACACATGACATGTTGGAAGGTTATGGTTTGCTGCTCTGTTCCCATAGATACCTCAGCACATAAAACACTTGTTCCCATTTAGGACACTAGCATGTTATCTGAAGGTGTATTGAATGCTGAGCTCTGCATAATCCTGCAGTCTGTCATGTGTCAGTGGCGGAATTATAGGGGTCGCTGAGGTTGCCATGGCGACCGGGCCCCTTGCTGCATTGTATGCAGTACTTTGTTACGAGGAGCGCAGACAAGCTCCCCGATTCTAAGCCAAACTGTATTCGGCACTGTGCAGGGAGCTGGTGACATTAAGAAAGTGAAAGCACAGTGCTGTGCTCTTTGTCTCCCCCTACAGTGCAGTACCCGGCAGGAAGAGCTAAGGTAAAGGTCTGCCGTTTTTTATCTACTGTATGTGTGTTTATATGTATGTGCATGTATGTATGTGTGTGTGTGCATGTGTGTATATGTATGTGTGTGTGTGTGAATGTGTGTGCATCTATGTATATGTGTGTGTATGTATGTGTTTATATCAGTGGCGGTGCATCCATAGGGGCGCATGGGCGCCGCCCCCTCCCTCCAGGCACCCCTCTATCACAAATAGATAGATTCATGCATAGCGTGAATCTATCTATGGCCGCCACTGCCCCCCCTATTCAGACGCCTGGCCCCTTTTTGGACGCCGGGCGCCTGAATGACACCGGCGGGGGTGTTTTTAAAGCACTAATAGGCTTCAAAATAGGTGAACTGCGAGTGCCATGCTTGGCGCTCACAGTCCACCTAGGTGTGTAAGAAAAGCGAATAAATATTCGCTTTCCTAACACTGAACCGCCTCTCCACCAATCAGGTGCTCGGGTCTGTTACCCTCACCTGATTGGCTGAAACAACAGGCGCCGCTATTGGATGCCTATCAGGAGGAGAGGATGGGAGGAGACGCATGGAGGACCCCGCTCGTCGCCGTCACCCGCTGCCCCACCGAGACAGGGTAAGTGCCGGGCAGACTGCGAGCAGGCAGGGGGGTCACAGTGGCAGCATTTGATGGCACAGTGGCTGCGTTTCATAGGCACAGTGGTGGCAATTGATAGGCACAGTGACTGCGTTTGATGGGCACAGTGGCTGCGTTTGATAGGCACAGTGACTGAGTTTGATGGGCACAGTGGCTGCGTTTGATGTGCACAGTGGCTGCGTTTCATAGGCACAGTGGTGGCAATGGATGGGCACAGTGGTGGCAATTGATGGGCACAGTGGCTGCGTTTGATAGGCACAGTGACTGCGTTTGATGGGCACAGTGGCTGCGTTTGATGGGCACATTGACTGAGTTTGATGGGCACAGTGGCTGCGTTTGATGGACACAGTGGCTGCGTTTCATAGGCACAGTGGTGGCAATTGATGGGCACAGGGGTGGCAATTGATGGGCACAGTGGCTGCGTTTGATGGGCACAATGGCTGCATTTGATGGCACAGTGACTGCATTTGATGGGAACAGTGGCTGTGTTTGATTGTCACAGTGGCTGCGTTTCATAGGCACAGTGGTGGCAATTGATAGGCACAGTGACTGCATTTGATAGGCACAGTGACTGCGTTTAACGGGGCACAGTGGCTGCGTTTGATAGGCACAGTGACTGAGTTTGATGGGCACAGTGGCTGCGTTTCATAGGCACAGTGGTGACAATTTATGGGCACAGTGGTGGCAATTGATAGGCACAGTGACTGCGTTTGATGGGCACATTTGCTGCGTTTGATAGGCACAGTGGCTGCGTTTCATAGGCACAGTGGTCGCAATTGATGTGCACAGTGGTGGCAATTGATGGGCACAGTGGCTGCGTTTGATGGGCACAGTGGCTGCGTTTGATGGGCACAGTGGCTGCATTTGATAGGCACAGTGACTGAGTTTGATGGGCACAGTGGCTGCATTTGATGGGCACAGTGGCTGCGTTTGATGGGCACAGTGGCTGCGTTTGATGGGCACAGTGGTGGCAATTGATAGGCACAGTGACTGCGTTTGAGGGCACAGTGGTGGCAATTGATGGGCACAGTGGCTGCGTTTGATGGGCACAGTGAGTGCGTTTGAGGGCACAGGGGTGGCAATTGATGGGCACAGTGGCTGCGTTTGATGGGCACAGTGACTGCGTTTGAGGGCACAGGGGTGGCAATTGATGGGCACAGTGGCTGCATTTGATGGGCAAAGTGGCTGCGTTTGAGGGCACAGTGGTGGTAATTGATGGGCACAGTGGCAGCGTTTGATAGGCACAGTGAATGTGTTTGAGGGCACAGTGGTGGCAATTGATGTGCACAAGGGCTGCGTTTGATAGGCACAGTGACTGCGTTTGATGGGCACAGTGGCTGCGTTTGATGGGCACAGTGGCTGCATATGAAGGGCACAGTGGTGGCAATTGATGGGCACAGTGGCTGCGTTTGATAGGCACAGTGACTGTGTTTGAGGGCACAGTGGTGGCAATTGATGTGCACAAGGGCTGCGTTTGATAGGCACAGTGACTGCGTTTGATGGGCACAGTGGCTGCGTTTGATGGGCACAGTGGCTGCATATGAAGGGCACAGTGGTGGCAATTGATGGGCACAGTGGCTGCGTTTGATAGGCACAGTGACTGCGTTTGATGGGCACAGTGGCTGCGTTTGATGGGCACAGTGGCTGCATATGAAGGGCACAGTGGTGGCAATTTATGGGCACAGTGGCTGCGTTTGATAGGCACAGTGACTGCGTTTGATGGGCACAGTGGCTGCGTTTGATGGGCACAGTGGCTGCGTTTGATGGGCACAGTGGCTGCGTTTGATGGGCACAGTGACTGAGTTTGATGGGCACAGTGACTGAGTTTGATGGGCACAGTGGCTACATATGATGGGCACAGTGGTGGCAATTGATGTGCACAGTGGCTGCGTTTGATGAGCACAGTGAGGCTGCAATTGATGCGTTTTTTTTTAAAGAATTTTTCAGTTTGCTTGCACCCCCCAAAAATGTTGAGCACCATCTGCCACTGGTTTATATGTGTGTGCATATGTGCATTTATATATATAAAATGTGTGTGTGTATTTATGTGTGTGTGTGTATGTATGTGTGTTTACATGTATATATGCACATTTTATGTATGCGCTTTTAATCCTGACCCCCTATATGTGTCCCATTAGAACCGATTTTTTTTTTTTTGCTTGTCCATAGTACCAGCAAAAAAAATGCTGTTCCTCTGAAAAGTGACCCATGCTCAGATCGCTTTTCAGAGGCATTTGACAGCCGGTAAAGAGGCAATATGTTGCCTCCTGACCGCCTGTTTTAACCCCTTAAATGCATCATCACTATGCTGCAACTGCATGCAATGCACACAGTTGCAGGGTGGTTGCAGTGCAGCCACTTCAAGGGTGCCCTGACTGGAAAAAGATTGAGAAACACCGACATAGAGGAACCCATCTCTCCATTTTCCTCCTGCAGCCGCTGAATGCCTGTGGGAGGGAGAGGAGGAGAAGCGGGGGGGGGGGGAGAAATCGATTCCTTTACATGCAGCCACCCACTTACGACCGGACCCTGGTGTTCCGCCATCGGGCTCGGAGAAAAGAACCCTGTCCGGGGGTCAGGGGGGCCCTCCATGGTTTCTTGCATCGGGGCCCTGAAGATTCTAGTTACGCCTCTGTCATGTGTCACAGTGCATGAAGGGAAAGTTTGGAGTTCTGCACACACAAGTGAAAATTCAAGCTCTGCAAAAACCTCCTTATCCAACATCTCCACATGTGACAGAAATCAGAGGAGCCATAATGCAACTGCAAGGCTAAGACAATATGTTCCTATCCCCATGTGCACAGCATGAACATTATACAGTATATTATTATGTTTAGACATTTTAGTGAGCTGAATAATATAAATAATCACATAGGAATGTTAGTCATTTCACATCATTTTAAAATCATGAATCCTTCTTGTATTTAAAATCAGGCTCAGTTCACCAACTTCTTTACCATTGCTTTCTGTAAGGAGATGGAGTTAAATCCGTCCAGGGAGATATTTTGTTCCTCCTGTTCAGTGCAGAGAGGGGAGGGGCCGATCCGTGCAGCAAACCCAGGCTGGAGATTTGTGAAGAGAGAAGCCGATTCATTGGCTGCACGGATCGGCCCCTCCCCTCTCCACCAAACATGAGGAACAAGAGGTGATGTAGCTGAAACACAAGAGCAAAGCTCTCACAGGGGCGCTGGCAGTCATTTTGTTGGAGTCAAGAGCCGGAAAACTGCTCCAGAGCCAAACATTCCCAGTTTTCCAAGGACAAAACTCAAAATCCCGATTCAGGATGGCCTCCTATCGGGACGAGGGTCCCAAAATCGTGATTGTCCCGGGAAAATCGGGACTGTTGGCAACTATGGAATATATTTCCTTTCTCTACCTCGTTTGTGTGGATGGAGCCCGCTGGTTGAATGACGGAAAAAAGAAACAGCCAGCCTTACTTCATTCCTCACTCCACTATCATCCAGAACAATTCTAAGCTACCTCTCTATCCCCAGAATGTGGGTGGGCTCCTAATATTATCAGACACAATGTAGGACCACTGGACCTGGAAGGCATGTGAATGCTGGCTGCAGGAGAGGGGGGGAAATGTTATCCAATAACAGAGGAAAGAGGATTTGTGAAGGCTTCATGCTAGGATGACATTTACTCAGGGTTCAATGTTTATTACCTCATATACAATATATATATATATATATAAGTATCTCACAAAAGTGAGTACACCCCTCACATTTTTTGTAAATATTTTATTATATCTTTTCCTTTTGACAACACTAAAGAAATGACACTTTGCTATGTAAAGTAGTGAGTGTACAGCTTGTATAACAGTGTAAATTTGTTGTCCCCTCAAAATAACTCAACACACAGCCATTAATGTCTAAACCGCTGGCAACAAAAGTGAGTACACCCCTAAGTGAAAATTGGGCCCAAGTAGACATTTTCCCTCCCCAGTGTCATGTGACTCGTTAGTGTTACAAAGTCTCAGGTGTGAATGGGGAGCAGGTGTGTTAAATTTGGTGTTATTGGGGGCGTGGCCTAGCGCATGGAGCCTTAGGTCGCACTTTACAGCGGCTCCCGGTCCCACGGATCTCCACGAGGATCTAACAGGGACATCCCGCCTCGCACCGCTCCTCATCCGCACAGATGGGCAAAGAAAAGTCCAAGGAACACCCTAAGCCCGTCGGCGATCGCACACAAAGCGATCTGGGCAGATTTGTGACCAGAGCATCTGCAGCCTACAGCTCACAGGGACAGCCTAAGATGGCGCCGGCACCTCCGTCTCCCGCCCGCTCTGAGCCTCCAGACGACATGCAGGTACGCTCCAGGGCTCGCTCTGCCTCACTAGCTGATCTCGAGCCCACACTACAGAGCCAACATAGCCCGCACAGCCCCTACAACCAGTCACAGGCATCCCTGAACTCAGGAGACGGATGGGACTTAGAATCGCAGATGCGATCCCTCCATACATATATACGCTCCCTCCCCACAAAAGCCGATTTTGAGCATTACACCGCCCGTATGGAAAAAGCATACAGGCAGGAGATAGTGGAGCTTAAAAGGGACATGGGAATCTGTATTGAGGATGTGGAAAATACCACGGAGGGCGTATGTACCACCCTGCAAACACATGAGAAAATTCTGAACTCTCATACTGTCTTAATCCAACAGCTCATGTACCACCAGGACGATATTGAAAACCGTAACAGACGGAATAATATTAGAATACGCGGCATCCCTGAAACCATTGAGCATAAAGACCTGGCAGGGGCTGTAACCTCTATCTTCAATCAAATACTTCAGCAACCCAAAGACACTCACATTGAATTGGATAGAGTGCATAGGACCTCCGGTCCCCGTAATCCAGATTCTGCCTATGTCCATGACACCCTGTGTAGAGTGCATTTCTACAAGGTAAAAGAAAACATCATGCGAGAGGCAAGCACTCAGGACTCCATCAGGCTTAACGACACCCCTGTCATGCTACTCCCGGACCTCTCCCGTCAGACACTAGCCATGAGACGTTCTCTGAAACCCCGTACCTCAATTCTGCAAGAGAGACAAATCAGATACCAATGGCGCTTTCCGTTCCAACTGCGAGTTCAGCACGAGGGCAAGACGGCCATCTTTCGTACCTTAGGAGACCTACCAAGATTCCTGAGCACCCTGGAACTTCCACAGGTTTCCCTACCAGACTGGCCTCTCCCAACTACTACACCTGGTCTACCATTCAGCACGCAATGGCAGAAGACCGGCAGGCAGAAGCGCCCCAGACCCTCACCTCACAAGTCAACAGACGGCTGATGCTCTCTCGTGAAACGGGGGATACCTGTCTCCAATCCCCTTTTTTTTTCCCCTCTCTCTTGCTTTGTCTACAAGAGACAAATCCACTTCTGGACTTCCAGAACTACCAGCACTACATTGTTTACAGACGATGCGCACAAGTTTTTCTAATTTCTTTTTTCTTGGTTTTTGGCCTCGTAGCGCATCCTCTCATACATACCAGCTTTTCCTTTAATATTTTTCGTTTTTTTTCACTAGTCCATCATGTCTATGGCTAACTGTTGTTGGTATGGGGTGGGGGAGGGGGGACCCTGATTGTGACAAGGGAAGTATATATTTGTTCTAATAATGCTGATGATAAGCCTTAATTTACTATAATCACAATATCACACTGATGCCTTCCTTCCACGCTAAGCTTCACACTAACCCTCCCAGAATATGGGGGGTTGTCACCACCCCCCCCCTTCCGCCAAGGTGACTCCCTGTACGCTGTTTGAGTACAGGGAGGACTTCTGTGCTTCATGAAGCATTTCGACAGCGGAAGAAAGGCAGACGTGTCATACTAGGGCCACTACAGTACGCCTATGACTAGAAATGTTTGTGAGCAATGTCCTTAGGTTGTTCATGTTGTATGTACGGTGGGGATCCCGGGACCGGGGGGCGCTCTGTGCGCTTACCACGTTTGAACCCCACTTAGGACCAATAGTGCTTATTATTGCACTGTTTATGTTATTTAGTATTTTTTTCTATCCAGTTACCATGCAATTTCACTCCATGATTCTTCTCAGGTTACCATTTCATGGTTTTAACCTCCTTTTTCACCTCTATATCTCATGGTGGCTCTCTCTGTCTACATGGTGGATGTGTTTTGTCTTTACAGATCTAAGGCAGTTTCTGTCCACCCTCTTTGCTTCTCTCACTTCCTCTATCCCTACTCCGTCTCCCTACCCATCCTCTGTTCCCTTCCCCCCTTTCTCCCCCCCCCACGCAGGGCAGGTCCTGGGTCACGTAGGGGTCATCAGAGCTTTGACGGGAGATCTTAGGCTTGTTCCCACCCCATTACTCTTATGCTTCCGCTTCCGCTAGATCACATTACCTCAGCCTCCTATAATTGTAGAGGCTTTAACACCCCGGAGAAAAGAAGCCAGGTGTTATATCACTTCCATAAAGCCAAGACTCAAATCTTACTACTTCAAGAAACGCACTTTAAGGGTTCGTCCATCCCAACCCATTTCCATAAATGGTTATAGCACTAATCCACTTACTAAATCCAAAGGAGTGTCTATAGCGTTCCACAAATCCTTCCACCCAGAAGTATTAGATACCCTGATAGACCCTGACGGTCGCTTCATTTTTCTCAAACTAAAATCTAACCTTTCTATTTTTACAGTTGCTAATGTATACGGACCAAACCAAGACCAAGGGAGTTTTTTCTCCATGCTTATAGACAAACTAATCTCGTTTGGGGGCCCCTGTTTTATTGTAGGAGGAGATCTCAACGTGACCTTCTCGCCAGCCGTGGACACCTCCTCGGGTAAGTCAGCTATACCACATTCCACCCTCACACATATCAAATCACTTCTACACTCAGCCCAATTAGTGGATGTCTGGCGAGTCCAACACCTATTCGAGAGAGATTACAGCTGTTATTCGGTCGCTCATAATTCATATAGTCGCATTGACTATTTTCTAGTATCCCAATCCCTACTTGATATCCCTATACAAGCTTCACTAGGTAACATTCTTTGGTCTGATCACGCCCCCGCCCATTTAAGCTTAGCCCATCCGCCTAAAACACACAAAACATTTTCCTGGCGCTTAAATGACAATCTACTAAAGGATAGCCTTTGTGTGACAGACATCCAGCAGGCAATTCGAAACTTTGTACATGACCACCGCTCAGATGACACCAACCCCCTTACCAAGTGGGAAGCCCTAAAATGTGTGCTACGGGGAATTTTCATCCAACATGGCACACGATTAAAGAAGGCTAGATCGGCCGATATAGTCAAGCTACTATCATCTATTCACACCTTAGAAAGCACACATAAGAAAGACCTCGCGCATAGTACCTTTGTGGATCTCTCCAACGCCCGCAGAGATTTACTCCGCATTCTAGATGCAAACACCCTTATAGCCAGAGACAAAGGACGAAATCGTCACTACATGCTAGCTAATAAATGCGGACAACACCTTGCTAAGGTTCTACACCCGCGTGGTTGTCTGCAAGCTGGTGGTAAGTAGACTTTGGCTTTTTCCTGGGCATTCCCCAGACACTTGTTGGTACCTTTTTTAGCCTCCCAATGCTGCTTACTGCGATAGCCAGCTATAAATGAGAGTGGTGGCAAGCTTTTGTTATCAGTAATACCTAAACCCGGAAAAGATCCCTCTCAGTGTACTAGTTATAGACCTATCTCCCTCCTTAACGTAGACGTTAAACTTTTTGCCAAGATCCTGGCCAATCGCCTTTCACCCCTCTTACCCTCCATTATACACAAAGATCAAGTGGGCTTTGTCCCTGGTAGGGAGGCCAGGGACAACACCACAAAAACAATCCACCTAATCTCTTACATCCGCAAACACAATCTGAAGGCCTGCATCCTCTCTTCTGACGCCGAAAAGGCGTTTGACCGGGTTAACTGGCAATTTCTACGCCTTTCTCTAGAACAGATTGGACTAGGCCCCTCATTTATATCTAAGGTGATGGCGCTTTATTCTCAACCCACAGCCTTTGTATTGGTCAATGGTTCCGCATCAGCCCCACTTGTAATATCCAATGGAACAAGGCAGGGTTGCCCGTTGTCTCCCTTGCTCTTTGTGTTGGTGATGGAGCACTTGGCCACGGCCATCAGACAAAACAATAACATTATGGGAATACTGACGCCATCATCTGAAGTTAAACTCTCACTTTATGCAGACGACCTCCTTGTCTATATTCAACAACCCCACACCTCCCTACCTTCCTTAATGCAGGAGTTCCGCAGATTTGGAGACTTAAGTAATTTTAAGCTTAATATGTCTAAGACAGAAGCCCTTAACATATCCCTAACTTCCTCTACCCTCACACAATTACAGACCAATTTTCCATTCCAATGGGGAGCAAAGGGCATCTCCTATCTTGGAGTCACCATCCCATCCAACTTAGCCGACCTCTACAACCTCAATTACCCCCCGCTCCTATCCCGAATCCGGAAAGAATTAGATACATGGAATCAGACCCCAATACCTTGGTTTGGCCATATCAATACATTAAAAATGGATACACTCCACAAACTTTTATACGTCTTCCAGACGATTCTTATCCCCCAGCGCTTCTTTGCCTCTCTACGTTCTATGTCTATACGCTTTGTCTGGCAGCAGGGGATGTCTTGTATTCGACATGCCTTGCTGACATACCCTAAAAACCGGGGTGGGGTTGGCCTCCCAGACTTCGAAATGTACCACAGGGCTGCAGTCCTAACTAGGATCCTCGAGTGGTTCCCTCGGCCATTCCCCAAGGCATCCACTGCCATAGAACAAGACCTCTCCACTTCTGACCTTCGAGCTTTGCTCTGGGGTTATGGTCGAGGGCTCTCTACTCTAACTAATTGCTCTCCATTGACAACTGCAGCACTACACCTGTGGTATAGGAAGGGATTATTACCAATTTTATCTACTGACCCCTCACCGCTTACATCGCTCTTTGACCATCCAGACCTCCCTCAAGGTATGGGCGCTAATCTGGTGGGCCCATATTCACGAGACACCTGGCCTTCAGCCAACTCATTTATACACCCTAATATGGGTACGCCGGTCCTCCCAGGAGACAGAGGTAATTGGCTCACAGCCTTGCGCATCTCATCCTTTTGCTCTGACCTATTCTTTTCTACCTACACCCATAGACCCCTAACAGACTACGAGCAGCTGTGTTCTCTCTCGGAAACACCCAGGCATCTACTATCCACCATTTACAAGCTACTACACTCACTGACTCACGATCAACTGCCACCTTACACGAGGAGATGGGCCACTGACCTAGGCAGGGATTTCTTACCAGATGACTGGCAAAAGTCTTTTCACTTCACACACAAGTCCTCCATTTCTTGCCATATACAAGAGAAAAATTTTAAGCTCTTGGCACGATGGTACAGAGACCCCCAATCGTTACACAAAATTTTCCCCTCTACTGCCACGACCTGTTGGAGGTGTGGAGACCCGGAGGGCAATTATCTCCACATATGGTGGAAGTGCAAAGCCATCCAGCCGTTTTGGTCACAGGTTTTTGCCGTGTACAGTAGCCTCTATGATAAACGCACGACCCCCACGCCTGAAGTGGCACTGCTATCCATGTTACCAGGTTCAATACCCTCCCAGAAACGATCCCTACTTCGTTTTTTCCTATCAGCAGCTAGACAACTCATACCACTTTACTGGAAAACCACTACTACCCCACCGCTATCCTCCTGGGTCTCTATTGTCAATGATATCAATGATATCATGCGAATGGAGGAGATGATCACCTTAGATAATGACACCTACGATAAATTCCAAACTATGTGGCTAATATGGATCGATTACACCACCTCCAATGCCTTGAAAAGTCTACTAAAGCTACCTGACCAAATAAATTCAACCTAGAGCGCCCGTTGTGTTGCCCCAGGGCCTGCCAGCCTGACTTGACCCCCCTACCCTTGCCCGTCCCCCACCTTCTTTCCTCTCTCCTTCCCCTCTCTCCCTTTCTTCTTTTCACTACTCTCTCCTTCCCATCCCTTTTATGATACAACAGCAGACGTTGAAATTATGGAACTGTGGTTGTTCAGTAGCATGATTTATATGTTATCCATAGGATCGAATCTGAACCAAACTGGTATACACTCATTCTTATATACTCCGTTCTCTATATGTATAAGTTTGTGTACAGACAAATTGTTTTCTACCATGCTAATTGCTACATATTACGTTTTGCCAGTGTTAAATGGCTCTGTATAACCTTGCAAACTTAATAAAAATTATATTTGACTCTAAATTTGGTGTTATTGCTCTCAATCTCTCATACTGGTCACTGGAAGTTCAACATGGCACCTCATGGCAAAGAACTCTCTGAGGATCTGAATAAAAGAATTGTCACATAGTTACATAGTAGGTGAGATTGAAAAAAGACAAAAGTCCATCAAGTCCAACCTATGTTTGTGATTATATGTCAGTATTACATTGTATATCCTTGTATGTTGCGGTCATTCAGGTGCTTATCTAATAGTTTTTTGAAACTATCGATGCCCCCCGCTGAAACCAACACCTGTGGAAGGGAATTCCACATCCTTGCCGCTCTTACAGTAAAGATCCCTCTACATAGTTTAAGGTTAAACCTCTTTTCTTCTAATTTTAATGAGTGGCCACGTGTCTTGTTAAACTCCCTTCCGCGAAAAAGTTTTATCCCTATTGTGGGGTCACCAGTATGGTATTTGCAAATTGAAATCATATCCCCTCTCAAGCATCTCAACCTTTCTTCATAACTTATGTCCTCCAGACCCTTTATTAGCTTTGTTGCCCTTCTTTGTACTCGCTCCATTTCCATTTCATCCTTCCTGAGGACTGGTGCCCAGAACTGGACAGCATACTTCAGGTGCGGCTGGACCAAAGTCTTGTAGAGTGGTAGAATTATCGCTTCATCCCTGGAGTTAATCCCTTTTTTTAATGCATGCCAATATTCTGTTTGCTTTGTTAGCAGCAGCTTGGCATTGCATGACATTGCTGAGCCTATCATCTTCTAGGACCCCAAGGTCCTTTTCCATCTGAGATTCCCCCAGAGGTTCTCACCCTAGTGCAGGGGTAGGCAACCTGGGGCCCTCCAGCTGTTGTGGAACTACATTTCCCATGAGGCATTGCAAGGCTAGCAGTTACAATTACTCCCAGAGGCATGATGGGACTTGTACTTCTGCCATAGCTGGAGGGCCTCAGGATTTCCTTCCCCTGCCCCAGTGTATAGATTGCATTCATATTTTTGCCACCCAAATGCATTACAATTACTCCTAGAGGCATGATGGGACTTGTAGTTCTGCCATAGCTGGAGGGCCTCAGGATTTCCTTCTCCTGCCCCAGTGTATAGATTGCATTCATATTTTTGCCACCCAAATGCATTATTTTTAAATTTTTCTACATTAAACCTCATTTGCCATGTAGTTGCCCACCCCATTAATTTGTTCAGATCTTCTTGCAAGGTTTCCACATCCTGCGGATAAGTTATTGCCCTGCTTCGCTTAATATTGTCCCCAAATACAAAGATTGAACTGTTTACCCCATCTTCCAGGTTGTTTATGAACAAATTAAATAGGATTGGTCCCAGCACAGAACCCTGTGGAACCCCACTACCCACCCCTGACCATTCCGAGTATTCCCCATTTATCACCACCCTTTGAACTCGCCCTTGTAGCCAGTTTTAAATCCATGTACTCGTTGTATGGTCCATGCCAACAGACCTTATTTTGTACAGTAAATGTTTGTTGCTCTACATAAAGATGGCCTAGGCTATAAGAAGATTGCCCAGACCCTGAAACTGAGCTGCAGCACGGTGGTCAAGACCATACAGTGGTTTAACAGGATAGGTTCCACTCAGAACAGGCCTCACCATGGTCAACCAAAGAAGTTAAGTGCATGTGCTCAGCGTCATATCCAGAGGTTGTCTTTGGGAAATAGACGTATGAGTGCTGCCAGCATTGGTGCAGAGGTTGAAGGGGTCAGCCTGTCCGTGCTCAGACCATACGCCGCTCACTGCATCAAATTAATCTGCATGGATGTCGTCCCAGAAGGAAGCCTCTTCTAAAGATGATGCACAAGAAAGCCGGCAAACAGTTTGCCGAGGGTAAAGGTGATGGACTGGCCAAGCATGTCTCCAGACCTAAACCCTATTGAACATCTGTGGGCCATCCTCAATCGGAAGGTGGAAGAGTGCAAGGTCTCTAACATCCACCAGCTCTGTGATGTTATCATGGAGGAGTGGAAGAGAACTCCACTGGCAACCTGTGAAGCTCTGGTAAACACCAGCCCAAGTGGGTTAAGACAGTATAATGGTGGCCACACAAAATATTGACACTTTGGGCCCAATTTGGACATTTTCACTTAGGGGTGTACTCACTTTTGAAAAAGGAATGCTGCTCACTAAGCCTCCGCACCTGAACGAATGCTCCCGCCCTACTGCGAACTCTCAGGTGCTGGCTCTGCCCAAATCTGTAGAAAGGAAAAGGTCCTGGACTGCCACACTCCGTAGAAAAGGCATCTTTATTATGAAAAAAATAATGAAAAATCCAACATACAGTCAAATCAAATGTGAATGAAACAGGGATCAATGGCTAATGCGTTTCACATTGTTTGATGCTTACTCATAGCTCATGAGTAAGCATCAAACGATGTGAAACGCGTTAGCTATTGATCCCTGTTTCGTCCACGTTTGATTTGATTGTATGTTGGATTTTTCATTATTTTTTTCATAATAAAGATGCCTTTTCTATGGAGTGCGACAGTCCAGGACTTTTTCCATTCTACAGTGTACTCACTTTTGTTGCCAGTGGTTTAGACATTAATGGCTGTGTGTTGAGTTATTTTGAGGGGACAACAAATTTACACTGTTATACAAGCTGTACACACACTTCTTTACAGCAAAGTTGTAACATGTAACATGAAAAGATATAATAAAAAATTGACAGAAATGTGAGGGGTGTACTTATATACATATAAATGGGCATTGCAGTTTGTTTGTGCATGGGGCTGCATCCATGCTGACCCGTGTCCACAGCCAAAAGTGCCTACAGTGGGCACATGAGGATAATAAGTGGACTATGAAGCAATAGAAGAAGGTAGTCTGGTCTTTTGAATTAATGTTGAAAAAAGGAGGGGTGTGGAGGCGCCAACTGTGGTAGCTTGTTTATGCAAAAATAAAAGTTAGTGTAACAATTACACTTACTGGTTTGCAGGGTGGAGGTGTTTCTTTGAGATGGAAAGTGTCCTGGGATGTGCTGTTATCTTGTTTCCGGCTCATATTTCATTCCTTCAGGTGTCTGGGTGTGGAGTCTGTACACGGGCTGAACCGCTGCATCCAGTGCATGGAAAGCTCCACGCTGACCACTCTGGAGCGCGGAAGAGGAAATGAGGTCACTGATGCACGGCAAACGTCCAGGCTGGTGTTGGGGATAATGCAGGGATAGTACAGGCTACGCGCTCGGGGCTCACAGCTCCTTCTACTGGCCTTTTTGCTCCCTGGAGGAGAGCAGCTTGAATATATAGTGGAGGCAATTAGGTTAATTAGGTTAATTAGGTTAAAGTGTATGGGCTGGAGGTCTGTGGCTGTGGAACCACAACAGCCAGCAGACCCACAATCTTCCAAAAAGCACAAAAAAGTTGAAAGTAAAGTATGAAGAATTAAAAATATGATGAATTGGGGGTAAGTTTAATAAATATAAGGATAATAATAGTAAGTGGAATTAGAGTTAAAACATTTATTTAGAAGATGAAAAAAATGTGGAAAAAAAAATGAAATAAAAATAAATATAAACTAAAAAATAAAATGAAAAATAAAAATAAAAATGGGAAAAACAATGAAAAATAGAAATAAAAAAATAAAATAAAAATAAAAATAAATGTAAAATAAAAAAAATAAAAAATGATATTAAAAAGCACTGGGATACACATTATGAGGATGAGCTCAGGGGGGACATGAGGGGGGGGGGGGGGGAGGGGGTGAAGTTGTTATATAGAATGGTGGAGTTGCTATCTGGGTCCATGAGGGGACAGTGGTCCCTCAGGTGACTGGATGACAGGCATGTACTGGCCATCGGGACTACCGGGAGATTCCCGGTGGGCCGATGGCTCAGTGGGCCAGTCAGGTGCGGTCCTGGAGCCGCTCCTCTCTGACAGTGAGTGATCGCAATTTTACTCCTGTCAGGAGGAGCAGCTTCTGTCATATGCTGGAGAGAGCATTAGGCGTTATGCTCCCTCCAGCCTGCAGGGGGAGATAGACCAACAGCAGACTTTCCTTCCTCTCTCCCCTATCACTTGTTATCACATGACTGGAGAGAGGAACGAGAAGCTGCCTTCAAAACGGTGAGTACATGTGGGAGGGGGGAGGAGAGGGAGGACACCGATGTGAAGGGCTGCTGATGGGGGCTCTCTGATGGTGGGGTGGGGACTGGTGGGGACTGTGATGTGAAGTGGGCTGCTGGTGGGGACTGTGATGTGAAGTGGGCTGCTGGTGGGGACTGTGATGTGAAGTGGGCTGCTGGTGGGGACTGTGATGTGAAGTGAGCTGCTGGTGGGGACTGTGATGTGAAGTGGGCTGCTGGTGGGGACTCTGATGTGAAGTGGGCTGCTGGTGGGGACTGTGATGTGAAGTGGGCTGCTGGTGGGGACTCTGATGTGAAGTGGGCTGCTGGTGGGGACTCTGATGTGAAGTGGGCTGCTGGTGGGGACTCTGATGTTAAGTGGGCTGCTGGTGGGGACTCTGATGTGAAGGGAGCTGCTGATTGGGACACTCTGATGTAAGGGGGACGCTGTTGGGGACACTCTGATGTAAGGGGGACGCTGTTGGGGACACTCTGATGTAAGGGGGACGCTGTTGGGGACACTCTGATGTAAGGGGGACGCTGTTGGGGACACTCTGATGTAAGGGGGACGCTGTTGGGGACACTCTGATGTAAGGGGGACGCTGTTGGGGACACTCTGATGTAAGGGGGACGCTGTTGAGGACATTCTGATGTAAGGGGGACGCTGTTGGGGACACTCTGATGTAAGGGGGGCGCTGTTGGGGAAACTCTGATGTAAGGGGGGCGCTGTTGGGGACACTCAAAATTAAAGTGGGCCAGTCATGAGGAAGTCCAGGGCCAAATTTTTGTCCCAGTCCAGCCCTGCTGGATGATACGACAGCAAAAGACCATGGGGGTATTTTTATGTTGTAAGAAACTTCTACATGGTTTGTATAGTGATGGGCAAGGTGTATATATATATATATATATATAATAAGAAAGTGAAGAATGAATGTATGATTGGAGAGGAGAAGGGGGGGGAAGTAAACTACAACAAAGAATGTGTTTCTAATTCTTCATTGAGTCCCCCTGGCGAGAGAGTACCCAATGAATATATCCAGTATGCTTCCTGCTGACACAGGCGTTTGAAACGTTCCGCAGCAGGAAGACCTCTGGGCATGGCCTCGATGACCCAGACTCTGAGGCCCATGGTAGATTTTTGGTGTTCCTTCAAAAAATGAAGAGGGACACTGTGTTTGTCCCAGCCCTTTTCTATGAAACGCCTGTGTTCGCCAAAACGCAAACACAGTGTCCCTCTTCATTTTTTGAAGGAACACCAAAAATCTACCATTGTCCTCAGAGTCTGGGTCATCGAGGCCATGCCCAGAGGTCTTCCTGCTGCGGAACATTTCAAACGCCTGTGTCAGCAGGAGGCCTACTGGATATATTCATTGGGTACTCTCTAGCCAGGGGGACTCAATGAAGAATTAGAAACACGTTCTTTGTTGTAGTTTACTCCCCCCCCCCTTCCCCTCTCCAATCATACATTCATTCTTCACTTTCTTATTATATATATATATATATATATATATATATATATATATATATATATATATATATATATATATATATGCACCTTGCCCATCACTATACAAACCATGTAGAAGTTTCTTACAACATAAAAATACCCCCATGGTCTTTTGCTGTTGTATCATCCAGTCACCTGAGGGACCGCTGTCCCCTCATGGACCCAGATAGCAACTCTACCATTCTATATAACAACTTCACCCCCTCCCAACCCCCCCCACCCTTCCCTCATGTCCCCCCTGAGCTCATCCTCATAATGTGTATCCCAGTGCTTTTTAATATCATTTTTTATTTTTTTAATTTTACATTTATTTTTATTTTTATACTTATTTTTATTTATTTATTTATTTTTATTACTATTTTTCATTGTTTTTCCCATTTTTATTTTTATTTTTCATTTTATTTTTTATTTTTTATTTTTTAGTTTATATTTATTTTTATTTCATTTTTTTTTTCCACATTTTTTTATTCTTCTGAATAAATGTTTTAACTCTAATTCCACTTACTATTATTATCCTTATATCCTTATTATATTTTTAATTCTTCATACTTTACTTTCAACGTTTTTGTGTTTTTTGGAAGATTGTGGGTCTGCTGGCTGTGGTGGTTCCACAGCCACAGACCTCCAGCCCATACACTTTAACCTAATTAACCTAATTGCCTCCACTATATATTCAAGCTGCTCTCCTCCAGGGAGCACAAAGGCCAGTAGAAGGAGCTGTGAGCTCCGAGCGCGTAGCCTGTACTATCCCTGCATTATCCCCAACACCAGCCTGGACGTTTGCCGTGCATCAGTGACCTCATTTCCTCTTCCGCGCTCCAGAGTGGTCAGCGTGGAGCTTTCCATGCACTGGATGCAGCGGTTCAGCCTGTGTACAGACTCCACACCCAGACACCTGAAGGAATGAAATCCAAGCCGGAAACAAGATAACAGCACATCCCAGGACACTTTCCATCTCAAAGAAACACCTCCACCCTGCAAACCAGTAAGTGTAATTGTTACACTAACTTTTATTTTTGCATAAACAAGCTACCACAGTTGGCGCCTCCACACCCCTCCTTTTTTCAACATTGATTATCAACAGAGGTAATGGACACCCTCTGAGGATGGCTGCCTCCTCATTCTAGAATTTACCTGCCTTATTTTAATGTGCTATTATAGCTACCATTGTACTATTTACCTTAGACATCACATGTTGCGGAGCGCCGGAAACCCCCCCCCCTTTTGTTTCTCTGGTCTTTTGAATTACATTTTTCTTTACATAATGTGGATGGCTGGGTGCGTGTGTGTTACTTACCTGGGGAAGAGATGGCACCAGGATGCATTATGGGAAGAAGGCAAGCAGGAGGAATCAGTGTGCTGCTTTGGGCAATGTTCTGCTACTAAACCTTGGTCTTGCCATTCATGTAGATGTTACTTTGACATGTACCACCTACCTAAACATTGTTGCTGACCAAGTACAACATGTCATGGAAATGGCATTTCCTGATAGCAGTGGCCTCTTTCAGCAAGCTAATGTGCCCTGCCACACTGCATAAATGGTTTCAAGAATGGTTGGAGAAACATCAAGTTAACTTGACCTCCAAATTCTCCAGATCTCAATCCAACTAGTATCAGTAGAATCAGCTGTAAAAACAAGTCCAACCTCGCAACTTATAGAACTTTAAAGCCTCGTACACACGCTTTGATTTTTGGACCACAGAATATCCGATTTTTTTTTTTTTTTTTTTTGTGGCATGATAGTCTCATGTCATAAGTGAAGAGGTTACTAACAATACGCAAATTTTTGTTTGACAGAATACAACGTCAGAAATGATGTAACTGGTTAAATAGTTATGTATGTATTCTTTCGTTTGTAAGCATGCGTTGTCTTGCTCTTACGATTTTTTAGTACGAAAATCAGACGTTGAGTTCACATTTGAAAAAAAATGTATAGTCTGCACATGCCGCTTTTGTCTGCCGAAAAAGTGAAATCGGCTGTCGAAAGCACCGTACTATTGTTAAGATTTGTGGACGATCGGTCCTCGTAACACAATTGACGTCCGAAAATCAAAGCGTGTGTACGGGCCTTAAGGTCTCATGCACACTGGACATTATAAAAAAAGCCAGTAGTGTTAGCTGTAGAAAACTGTAGCTGTAGAATGAGATTTTTTTCATTTTTGCAGTAGTGTTTTTCAGCATTTTTTAGCTGTAGCGTTTTTTTCGTTTTTTTTAAACAAAATTATGCTCCCACAAAAGCTTATGGCTCAAAAACGCTGGTAAATGCAGTATAGACACGTTTTTCATTGTTTTTGTTGGCGTTTTTTATGCTTTTTTCAGAGTTAGAATGTTTTACAGATGAAAAAACTCTCAAAACCCACCAGTTCTGGGGGTTTTTCCAGCCTTGGGGTTTATTTACTAAAGGCAAATCCACTGTGCACCACAAGTGCACTTGGAAGCACAGTCACTTTAGATCTGAGGGGAAGATCTGAAATGAGGGGAGGCTCTGCTGATTTTATCATCCAATCATGTGCAAGCAAAAATGCAATTTTTTTATTGTCCTTGCATGTCCCCTTCAGATCTACAGCAACTACACTTCCAAGTACACTTGTAGTGCAAAGTGGATTTGCCTTTAGTAAATAAACCCCTATGTGTGCATGGACACATAAGATAACATGCTGAAGCCAAAAACAGCGGCTGTAAAAACATTCAGTGTGCATGAGGCCTAAAGATCTGCTACTGATGGCTTAGTGCAAAATATTTCAGTATACCAGTTTAGAGGTCTGGTTGCGTCCATGCTGTGACAGGTTAGGGCTGTTTTGGCAGCAAAAGGAGAGCTACTCAATATTAGGCCGGTCTCATAATGTCATGGCTGATCAGTGTATTGTACCTGAAATAATATTAAATTGTAACAGTACAGCTTTTTATTTTGAGATTGTATGCAATGACAGGTTGTAAATGCTACAATTACTAATTGTAGCATTTACAACCTCTTATTGCAAGGATTTTTGCTAACCTCTTCTAAAAATGCGATTTGCCTGGTTGTTCTATTGAGACAACAGTTGCCATACTTTCATTAACCTGATTTCACTCAATACACACTTGTTAGAGATATTTCTGGGTCAGAAGGGTCTGAAATCAGAAAAAGCCAGGAAGATAGAAAGTGGTTATCAATGGCAACTCTCATATTGTGTTCATGACAGGCTTTCTTCAGACAATACCTGTATGCTTTTACAGCCCTTGAGCACAATTTACTAAAGTGTGAGGGGCAATAAACCTGTGTTCACTTAAAACATCCAAAAAAGCAGGTTAATAAAGAGAAATAAGAACTTCTACTGTATATGTTTAGATGTCTAAGGTGAATGCAGGTTGACTTTATCTCATCACATGACTCCTAATACCTAGTTACAATAGCATTGCAAAATTAGAACACACAAATGTTTGCATTTACCTGATACTTTTTGGTAAATTCTGAGAATATATTAAAAAAAATCTTGTTCTACAAAATGCAAGGCTGTTCAGAAACAGCTGATCAGTTTTGAAATTAGTGACACTTCCAGAGAAACATCATACAAATCTAATATAGGATACATACCTGGCAGCACGCTCACTTTACACATAGGTTCTATGTCATTGAATAGTCTGATTTTATAATATCTTGTATCACTTGGGTGCACATCTCTCATGACTTAATTCAAAAAAATTGTACCATTTGGGAATTGTATATAATAAAAACAGTTTCAATGGAAGTTAGACTGAAAAAAGTGTACATATGCAACATTTACCCTTACAATTACCTTTTAAAAGCAAAACTTTTTTTTTTAAATTATAAAGAGGTATTATTTCTGTGAGATTTATTGCTATTTGTCTGCTTGTTTGAGAGATGTCTTATTTCCTGTTTATTGAATATACAAGAAGTGAAGTGACATTCTGTAAACAGAATATGCAGGTGCATATGAAGGCACATCTTCTCACTTGCTGTCTATTAATGAGTGTCAGGCAGAACAGGAAGTGAGGGGAAATCCCCGGATAGCATCAATAAAGACACTTTTCCTGGAACATCCCCATATCAGCACATGTGGGTGTGGTTCCACCCACGAGATCCTAGGACCGCCCCTTAACCCCCCTGGCGGTATTCCCGAGTCTGGCTCGGGGTGGATTTTCAATACCAAAAGCGGTATCCCCGAGCCAGACTCGGGATCGCATCGCAGGATCCATGTAGAGTTTACTTACCTTGTCCCCTGGATCCTGCGATGTCTCCCCGCTGTGATCTGCGAGCCGCCGTGTCTCGCTCAATTCACAGTGCCGAGCTCCGTTCCTTGCGAGCGTTGCGACACACGGGGACGGAGTTCGGCGGCAAATTCAAAAAGTGAAACACACAGTATAGATACAGTAATCTTACAGATTACAGTACTGTATCAAATAATTACACATCCTCTTTGTCCCTAGTGGTCTGTCCAGTGTCCTGCATGCAGTTTTATATTATAAAACCTGTTCTTTCTGCCTGGAAACTGGAGATTGTCCATAGCAACCAAAACCGTCCCTTTACATCAAAAGTGATTTTAGAGCAGCTAAAAAACAGCGATAATAAATTAGAATCACTCGCAGAATTGAGTGATAGTGATTTGTGGGGAAATCCGTCACCAAACACTAAAAGTAACGAAAGCGACAATTCTGCAACTGAGCAAATTTCAGTGTTTTTGATTTGATTACATTATTAAATCATTTTTATTATTATTATATTATTATTTGGTTTAATTATTTATAGTTATTTATTATATTATAATTTTTTATTTCATTTTTCAAACTTTATGATACCCGGGATGTCTACTAGACTCTTGTTTGGACAGATTTAAGTGAATTATTCCTAAGAATTACAGGCCTATAATATAAAACGCCAAATTTCTGTGCAAAATAATTGTACCGCTTTCAGCACCTAAAATCTGAAATAATCATACCGCCAGGGAGGTTAAGCTATCTTATAGAAATAAATTTACTCAGGCAACGGATGTTCATATTTTCCTGTTCATCCAGATCTTGGATGGCCCCTGTAAATTTGCTACTTTGCATTACTTTATTTTCTTTAGTTCTTATACTCCTGATTGCACCTAGTTCTTGCCTCTTCCATCATGATGGCCCATGTGGTGAAGGGATACCACTGGCTTGCTTAAAGCGGAGCGCCGCCGAAATTTTTTTTTTAAAAAGTCAGCAGCTACAAATACTGCAGCTGCTGACTTTTAAAACATGGACACTTACCTGTCCAGGGCGCCCGCGATGTCGGCACCCGAGGCCGAACCGTCTCTCCGTCCTCGGGTGCTGCCGCCTCCATCTTCGGTAAGGGAATCAGGAAGTGAAGCCGTGCGGCTTCACTTCCCGGTTCCCTACTGCGCATGCGCGAGTCGCGCAGCGCAATACGGATGGTCCCTGCTGCCTCTGGGACCCGTGTGTTTCCCAGCAGGCAGCGGGGAGGGAGCAGGAAGTGGCGTAAATAATCACAGATTCTGCGGCTATCTATGCCGGAAGTGAGTACAGATACCTGTAATATACAGGTATCTGTACTCCCCTCCCCCCTGAAAGGTGCCAACTGTGTCACCGGAGGGGGGGAGGAATCTGATGAGTGGAATTCCACTTTTGGGTGGAACTCCACTTTAAGAGGGCATGGTGTCAGGTGGACCTATTCTTCTTACCTTTTGTTTTCCTTGGTTGTCTGTTAGTGCCTGACATCACTTCCGGTCTGATCCACTTTTGGCCTGGAAATTGTGACCTCCGCCCTTCCTTCAGCTTGTAAGGCAGAAGTGACTTTCACTGAAAACAAAGTGATGTTACCGGAACTGGACAATTCCTTAATTCGAAAATTATATTAGCAGGGGGAGGCATCACTCTGAGCAGCCTATTTGAGTCACACTGTGGCTGCTGGGGTAGCCACTGCATCCCTTCTGTGACCTAGGGTTGGGTTGTATACCCAGTCACTTCTTGCTTCTTCTATTGCCCTCAGGTATTCCCTTTTTTGGTTAGCAGATTTAGAAGTTTTTGTTCTGTATTCTTTTCAGTAAGTATGCCTTATTTCCTTGAATAGAATTTATGGGCCCACTATTGTCTACAAAACACTATCAAGGTCAAGGTGGGAGAATATTTTTTTTTTTTTTTTATAAATACTTTGAGTGAACATCTAAAAGAGGTTATTAACAGGACATCCCTATATTTTCTGATTGGGCATTTCTTGGGTAGAGGATCTTGCAGGAAAATGAGAGTGACATGAGGAGTCTTTCCCATTTATCATCTAGTGTACCTAAGAAAAGTTCTCAATGGTCTGACTCAGCACAGAAACATAGTTCCTCCTAACTGAAATAAAAACTCTAAGCCCATCTTTGGCTTGAGCTCAGGTTTAAGCCATAGTTTACATCAGGATCACACCAGTTTCACAAACACATTCTAAACAAGCAGCTCACTGGATCTGCTTTCCACCAGCCATGTAAGGGAGAAAGGTTTGTGGTGCCAGTTTTCACGAAGCAATCTAGAGAGTAGGAATCTAGAGATGTTAGGCTCTTTATCAAGGAAGCAATTTGTCAGAGCATGTCGTAATTTGTAGAAGTATCTAGGGCCTTGCAGAGAGAGCACTCCTAACTGTCCATTTCAACTCAGAAGCAAAGTAATACAGTCCAGCATTCGCTTTTAGATACAAATAGCTCAGAATGAAAGAAAGGTGAGATTATTGAGTGTATTTACATTAGTCTTAACTTTTGGAATTCATACACAATGCAATTACATTGGAAGAGGAAGTGGTGCAGCCTAAACAGATTAAATAGTATTTTCCTCACCTTAAAATAGAACCATCCACATGTCATCTAATGCCAGATAACAGCTTTTCAAATTATACCCATTAGCCTTAGGAGATGCAGAGTTAGTGGAGACAGCCCCAAAGGTGGATGCAGGATGCAGTGCTTAGACATAACCACCATCTACAAGATTAGTTACTGTCGATAGGTCTCAAGGATGTGTACTGTCAAATTTACATTTTTCTTTCACATCAAAAGTTTCTTTGATTTCAAGTAACACGTCATCATTTCCAGTTTTGCTGTCTCCCATTTTGTCTTGCCACTGTTCCCAGGACATTTTCCAAAGTTTTACTGTCTCTTCTATAGCATTTATTTAGTTAGAAAAAACTCAATTATATCTTTACCTGGACAATTTTCTGTTAATGACAAAGTTTCAGGATCAACTTTTAAAATGGGTGGTCCTTTTGAATCACCTGAAAGGTTTTGGTTGGTAAACAAACAAGCGTCATCTTCAACAGCCCCAGTGTCTCACGTACTTTGGAGTTTAATTCAATACGCTGGAAGGGAAAACTATTCTTCCATATCTTAAGATCTGATCTATTTGTCAGAAGATTCAGAAACTGCAGCAGTTACTTTTCTTTTCTGCCCATCGGTGCCTGCATCTTATGGGGTCCTGTCAGCTTTCATCCCAGTTCCATGGCCAAATAGAGACATCTACAGTGGACATTTCACAGTCAGGGGGATCAGGTACACCTACCCCAGAAGATCTGGATTCCGAATGCGATGAAGTCTAGCCTCTGCTTGTGGATGAAATCAACCAATCTGTCCAGAGGCAGGCCCTTCAATCCTGGGCATTGGATCAATGTTACTGTGTGCACCAATTTTCAGGATTGGGGGGTCCACTGTCAAGGCATTTCAGCCCAGGCGAGAGACAGCCATGAACCATCATTAAACATCTTAGAGCTGAAAACCACATTGCAAGGTCTGATGGCTTTCAAGCATCTCCTATTGGGTAAAAATGTCAAATAAAAAATGAGCAATTCAAACGCAGTCCATCTTGAAAAAGGGTGGTACTCAAAATCTGGTCCTTCAGAGGTAGGCAGAGAAGATCTTATTGTTGGCAAAGCAGCTTACATTCTGGGTCCCAAGAATGTGTGGGGGCAAACCATCTCAGCTGATTCTTTTTAAAGATTAGAGTCTGAACAGCAGGTATCTGCATGTAATTTTCAAGACCTGGGGAGTTCCATTAGTGGGAACTAGGGATGGTCCGATTGTTTGCAGAACAAACCAACATATGGGGCGTTCGCGGAAAATTTGAGCGCCAAGGAGCTCCCTATAATGCACTGCAAGATTGCAGTGCATTGACGGCTGCTGATTGGCCAAAGCATGCACCTGACCTGCATGCTTTGGCCAATCACAGCTCAATGTGCTGTGAGAGCTATAATTGGCCAATCATGGCTCAGGGGCTAAGTCTATGACCCATACTATGTAAGGCTGCTTACACGGCGGCCGTATGTAGTGTGTTAATGTGGAGGCTGGAGAGAGGTTAGGCAGGTTAGTTAATGGATAGAGCGTGTAGTCAGTGTAGTGTGTGTGTGTGTATATATATATATATATATATATATATATATATATATATGTGCAGGCAGGGTACAGAAGATATTACAGTGCAGGCAGGGTACAGTATATTATACAGTGCTGGCAGTGTACAGTATATATTACAGTGCAGGCAGGGTACAGTATATAACACAGTGCAGGCGGTGTACAATATATTGCAAAAAGAACCCTAGGATACTGGGAGCCTGATCAATGGAAAAATAAATAGAGGTGCCGCCTCTACTATAAGCATAAGGGCTGGGTGTATATACAAAAAACTAGACCATAAAAATTGCAAAAAAACAAAAAAATTATGCAAATACCCAAAGGCTATTTCCTCAAAAATGTATGTTTATTGAATGAAAAAGATCACAGCATAAAACAGAGGTTGCTATACCCTACAAAAACACCTCCCTCCCCAAAAAAACCCGCACACTTCCCACCCACATACCCACACCCTCCCACTAAGAAAATGAATCCCCGTTCTTAGTGGGAGGGTGTAGGTACTGTAAGTGTGTGTGTTTTTTTGGGGGGAGAGGGGGTGTTTTTGTAGCAACCTGCTTTATGCTGTGATTTTTTTCATTCACTAAACATACATTTTTGAGGAGATAGCCTTTGGGTGTTCGCATGAAGTTTTTATTTTTTTGCAATTTTTATGGTGTACAATATATAATACATTGCAGTCAGTGTACAGTATATAATACAGTGCAGGCGGTGTACAGTATAGAATACAGTGCAGGCAGTGTACAGTATATAATACATTGCAGTAAGTGTACAGTATATAATACAGTGCAGGCGGTTACAGTATATAATACAGTGCAGACAGTGTACATTATATAATACAGTGCAGGCAATGTACATTATATAATACAGTGCAGGTGGTGTACACAGTATATACCACATTGTGTACAGTATATAATACAGTGCAGGTGGTGTACAGTATGTAATACAGTGCAGGTGGTGTACAGTATATAATACATTGCAGTCAGTGTACAGTATATAATACAGTGCAGGCAGTGTACAGTATATAATACAGTGCAGGCGGTGTACAGTATATAATACAGTGCAGGCGGTGTACAGTATATAATACAGTGCAGTCAGTGTACAGTATGTAATACAGTGCAGGCAGTGTACACAGTATATAATACAGTATGTATAAAATAGAATACATTGCAGTCGGTGTACAGTATATAATACAGTACAGTCGATGTACAGTATATAATACACTTCAGGTGGTGTACAGTATATAATACGGGGCAGTCAGTTTACAGTATATAATACACTTCAAGTGGTGTACAGTATATAATACAGTGCAGTCGGTGTACAATATATAATACAGTGCAGGTGGTGTATAGTATAAAATACAGAGCTACCTGAAGAAAATTGCTGGTCTTCTTCTGATCCTATTAGTACCACAGGCAGGCAGCTACAGTATTTACAGTTAGTGTACTATGTCCTCTGCACAGTGTGCACCTAAAGATAACCTGAAGAAAATCGCTGGTGTTCTTCTGATCCTATTAGTACCACAGGCAGACAGCTGCAGTATTTACAGTTAATGTACTGTGTCCTCTGCACAGTGTGCACCTAAAGCTACCTGAAGACAATTCCTGGTGTTCTTCTGATCCTATTAATACCACAGGCAGGCAGCTGCAGTATTTACAGTTAGTGTACTGTGTCCTCTGCACGGTGTGCACCTAAAGCTACCTGAAGAGAATTGCTGTTGTTCTGATCCTATTAGTACCACAGGCAGCCAGCTGCAGTATTTACAGTTAGTGTACTGTGTCCTCTGCACAGTGTGCACCTAAAGCTACCTGAAGACAATTGCTGTTGTTCTCATACTAATAATACTACAAGCAGGCAGTTGATTCTGCTAGCTGCAGTATCAGTGTATATATATATATATATATATATATATATATATATATATATATATATACACTGATACTGCAGCTAGCAGAATCAACTGCCTGCTTCTGCAATCTATATATATATATATATATATATATATATATATATATATATATATATATATATATATATATATATATATATATATCTACATCCCAGCTTTGTGCAGCTACATCTCACTGCAGGCCATTAGTATGTCTGGAAGGCCAACAGGAGAGGCAGACAGTCACAAGCCAATAAAAGAGGGCAAGCAGGCTCTGTGTCTAGAGGGAACAGTGCTGGTCGTGGAGACGGTGCATCCTCATCAGCACGTAGCCGTGGGACACACTTGTCCTTTTTTTCAGCAGCTGGCCGTGTTGAGCCGCAACATGTGGAAGACTTGGTAGAGTGGATGACCAAGCCATCCTCATCCTCCTCATCCTCTCTCACCCAGGCTCAGGGTACTTTGTCTGGCAAAACAGCTGCCAATGCGGCCTCTTCCCTCGGCTCAATGGCATCAGTCACTCCTTCCCTAGCCCCACCATGTCCTCCTGAGGAGTCCCTCGAACTGTTTGACCACAGTGTTGGGTACATGCTCCAGGATAATGCCCAGCGTTTTGAAGGCTCCGAGGATGGTACCCAGCTAGAGGAAGGCAGTAACATGAGCCCAGAGAGAGGGGGTGCCCAAGAAGGACAGCAATCTGGCAGTCATGTTCCCCCAGCTGCAGCATAATGCCAGGTTTGCTCCAGTGATGAGGAGGGAGGGGATGATGAGGTCACTGACTCCACGTGGGTGCCTGATAGGAGAGAGGAGGAGGAGGAGGCACAACTCCAATGAGGCAGGATGCCCTCCAGGGGCCAGCTTAAGGGCAGCACACCGACTGCATCACACTGCAGAGCTCCGCATGTGCAGGGCACTGCTGTCTCTGCGCGTTATTCCAAAAGTTCTTTGGTGTGGGCCTTTTTTGAGATGAGTGCATCAGATCCCACCGCTGCTATTTGCAACATATGTCTCAAGCATCACCCGCTTGGGCACCACATGCTTGACCAGACATATGTCAACCTGCCATGCAGTTTGTTGGCAAGCATACCTAAAAGACCCACACCAAAGAACAAAGCGGACCTCTCCTTGCTCCTCATCAGCTGGGATCTCTAACCCCACTATACCTTTAGTCCTCTCTGAAACCTGCACTGAGAGGAATGAAGGTGTAGAAGTAGGTGTGTCACAGCCAAGTACTTACGGGCAACCTGCTATCGGTACACCTACTTCAGATTGTACCAGGCAAATTTCCCTGCCCCAGCTGCTGCACCACCGAAAGAAGTTCGCTCCCAGCCATCTACATGCCCAGCGGTTGAATGCTAGCTTGGCTAAATTGCTAGCACTTCAACTGCTGCCTTTTCAGTTGGTAGACTCTGCCCCCTTCCGTGAGTTTGTGGAATGTACTGTTCCTCAGTAGCAGGTTCCCAAACGCCACTTTTTCTCACGGAAGGCGATTCCGGCTCTCTACCGGCATGTGGAAGGCAATGTCTTGGCCTCGCTGGACAGGGCGGTCAGCGGTAAGGTGCATATTACTGCTGACTCATGGTCCAGCAGGCATGGACAGGGACGTTATCTTTCACCGCACACTGGATGACTCTTCTGGCAGCTGGGAAGGATGCAGGACAGGGTGCAGTAGTGTTGGAGATTGTTCCGCCACCACGCCTCCAAAATTCTACTAGTGGTGATTCTGCCACACCTCTCTCCTCCACCCCCTCTTCTTCTTCTTCCTCCATGGCCTCTTACTGTGCTGATTTGACCTCGGAACTCCGTAGGCATTCAAGGGGCTATGCAAGCACGCAGGCAAAAAAATGCCATGCGGTGCTTGAGCTGGTGTGCTTGGGGGACAGGAGCCACACTGGGGCAGAGATTCTGTCAGCTCTGCAGGGGCAGGTTCAGAGGTGGTTGACGCCATGCCAGCTTAAGCCAGGTATGGTGGTTTGCGACAATGGCACCAACCTCCTCCTCCGCAGCGGTTCTTGGGCAGGTACCCGGGCTTACAGGATGTCCTGAGGCAGGCCAGGAAAGTCTGTGTGCATTTCTGCAGGTCATATAATGCCAGTGCTCGGCTGGCTGACCTCCAAAAGGAATTTAACCTGCCCAAGAACTGCCTAATCTGTGACATGCCCACCAGGTGGAACTCAACATTGGCCATGCTGCAGCGGCTGCACATGCAGCAGAGGGCCATCAATGAGTACCTATGCAACTATGGCAGCAGGACAGGGTCAGGGGAGCTTGGTTTTTTTCCCCATGCCAGTGGGCCATGATCAGGGATGCATACACTGTCCTGTCACCATTCGAGGAGACCACGAGGATGGTGAGCAGTGACAGTGCATGCATCAGTGACACTGTCCCTCTTGTCCACCTGTTGGAGCACACTGCATTGAATAATGGACAGGGCACTTGAGGCAGAACAGAGGGAGTAAGAGGAGGACTTCCTTACCTTTCAAGGCCCCCTTTATCCAGACAGTGTTCCTGCGTGCCCGCCGATCACACAGGAAGAGGATGAGGAGGAGGATTGTGTCAGCATGGAGGTGGGGCCTGGCACTCAGCATCAGCAGCAGTCTTCAAGGGATCATTTACAGTCCGAAGAAACCCATAGACTTGTATGTGGCTGGGAGGAGGTGGCTGCGGATCATGTCGTCCTTAGTGACCCAGAGGACTCTGGACCGAATGCCTCAGCAAACCTACGCTGCATGGCCTCCCTGATCCTGCAAAGCCTGTGGAAGGATCCTCATATTCCTGGTATCAAGGGGAGGGATCATTACTGGCTAGCAACCCTCCTTGATCCACGTTATAAGGGTAAGGTGGCGGACCTTATCTTGCCGTCGCAGAGGGAGCAGAGGATGAAACATCTTCGGGAGGCCTTGCAGAAAGGTTTGTGCAACGCGTTTCCAGAGCCTGGGCAGTTACAATTTCCTGGTCCTCCTGGACAACGTGTTGCTGAGGCTTCGGTCAGTCACAGAAGGAGTGGTGGAGAAGGTGGCCATCTAACCGATGTGTTCAGACAATTTTTTAGTCCGCAACCCCAAGGTATGATCGGTTCCAGCAACCATCGCCAGCGTCTGATTCACATGGTGCAGGAATACCTAGGGGAAAGATCTGACTTGGACACCTTTCCCACCGAAAATCCTCTGGGTTACTGGGTCTTGAGGATGGATCACTGGCCAGAGCTTGCACAGTATGCAGTTGAGCTACTGGCCTGTCCTGCATCCAGCGTTCTTTCAGAACGCACATTCAGTGCTGTTGGAGGCTTTGTATCTTGGCGTGAGACAATGTGTTATTGATTCTATGAATTGTTTTGGCCAGTACCAATGTAGGGGATCTCCATGCCTTGGCCACTGTTTGCTTTGCAGCCGTTAGCAATTGGACCATCAGTTTGTATTGAGAAAATGTTAACCATTCCGGTTTCAAATTTAACAAAGCTATGAATGGGTCTGGTTGTATTACCCTTTTGAATAATTTAGATGCAATCACAAAAATTTCCTTCCAGAAAATTTGGATTAATGGGCACGTCCACCATATATGTAAATGTGTGCTTATGTCTGGACAACCTCGAAAACAAAGCGATGAGGTATTAGGTGAATATTTAGCCACTCTTGTAGGTACAAGGTACCATCGGGTTAGAACTTTGTAGTTTGCTTCCAATGCCATAACATTGGGCGAAGATGATTTAGATGTGAGCCATATACTTCACCATTCCTTGTCCTCTAAAGTTCGCCCCAGATCCTCCTCCCATTTCCGAACGTAAGTAGGTTTGTTGAAATTTGTGACTCCGAATAGTTGATAATAAAGTGATGAAATTATTCCTTTAGCAAATGGGTCTTTTTTACAGATTTATTCAAATGTGGATAATTGAGACAAGGGTATTTCCACATTTAGGAATGGTGTAAAGAAATTTTTGATTTGGAGATATCTAAATATCTCAGAGTTTGGTAGATCATAATTTTCTCTAAGCGTTGGAAATGGAAGAAATGATTTAGATGCAACAAAATCGTGTAGCGTCTGAATACCTGATGTTGTCCAAGCTTTAAATGATTTTGGGTAGATCCATGCCGGATAGAAGGCTGGATTTCTGATAAAAGATAGGAGGCGACTATGTGGGGATTATAATTGATATTTGATTTTTAGTTTATCCAAGAGAGATAAGAAGTGTTTAGTTATGGGATTATGTATTTTAAAACGATATTTGGGTTCAAGCCATAATAAGTTTGATATTGATAGAGGGTCACATTCTTAAGCCTCTATAAATACCCATAATGGGATTTCCTGTTTTGCGTGATATTTGGAGAGACTGGCCAAGTGAGCTGCTTTGTAATAGTTAGTAAAATTAGGATATCCCAGACCTTCTTTAGTTTTGGGAAGATGTAATGTGTGTGTATAGGTATACGTGGTTTGGAAGAACCCCATATAAATGATGTTGTTCTTTTTTGCACTAGTCTCAAAAAATAGGAAGGAATTGGAATAGGGAGAACTCTGAACAGGTATAGTAATTTAGGCAGAATAGTCATTTTAGTTGCATTGATCTTTCCTATCCAGGATAAGGGAAGTTGTGACCATTGTTTTAATAAGTTTGTCATCTGTCTCAGTAAAGGAGGATAATTGGCTGAAAATAAGTCTGAATGAGATGCTGTTAGCTGAATTCCAAGGTATGGGATTGATTTCTCTGCCCAGGTAAATGGGAGTGCAACCTTCGCCGGAATTAGTTCAGTGTTTGATAATGAAATGTTGAGCACTAGGCATTTCTTAGGGTTAATCATAAGGCCGAAGAAGGCTGCAAATCCATCAAGGACGGGCAATAGATTGGGACCTGAAACCTGTGGTGATGATAGGAAAAGCAATATATCATCTGCAAATATACATAGTTTGTGTGTAAGACCTCCTACTTCAATGCCAGTTATAGTACGGTTTGTTCTAATGTATTGGGCTAAGGGTTCGAGTAAAAGGGCAAATAAGAGGGGAGATAATGGACAACTCTGTCCATATAGGCTTTGGGTTTATTATAAAGTGCTGCAATCCATTTTATAAAATGAGGGCCAAAACCCCATTTTTGTAAAGAGTAGTGCATATATTGCCAGGATACTGTATCGAATGCCCTCTTAATATCAAGAGATAAAAAGCATGAAGGAATTTTTCGTTTCTTAGCAATATGTGCCAGTAGCACTGCTCTGCATACATTATCGCTCGCCTGTCTATTTGGCATAAAGCCTGCATGGTCTCTATGTATTAATTTACCTATGATACTATGAAGGCGTTTTGCTAAAATTTTTGCTAATAGTTTGATATCAAGATTTAAAAGAGAAATTGGCCGATAATTATCATCAGAAAGAGGTTTTGGGATCATACATACAATTGCCATTAGTGTTTCCTGTCGAAAAGAATGTCCTTCTAGGAGTTTGTTGAAAGTTTCAGCTAGAATAGGGGAGAGAATCTCTGAAAATGTTTTGTAATATAGGGTCAAGTATCCATCTGGGCCAGGTCTTTTGTTACGTTTTAGGTATTTAATGGCATTAGCAACTTCATCTATAGTTATATGTTCTTCTAATATGTTTTTTTGGTGCTGAGACAACTCAGGTAAGGTAATTTGGGAGAAGAAAGATTCAGCTTCTGTAGGGTTAAATTCTTTGTTTGACTTGTATAAAGTTGCGAGGTGTGAGTGAAATTTGTGGACGATTTTGACCGGGTTGCTAGTATAAACGTCTTTTGATGATTTCAAACGTATAGGTTTGATAAATTTATTAGTAGAGTTCAATGCCCGTGCCAAATATGTGCCTGGTTTGTTTGTATTCATATAGAAATTGTGCCTAGAGCGTTTGAGGGATTTGTCTACTGATTTTGTGAGAAATAGGTCGTATTCCAATCTAGTTTTTTCCAAATGAGATTTTGTACTCTGAGATGGATTATTTTGGAATGATATGGAGGCTGGGTTAAAATTTGATTCTAGTTTCCGTGCAAGAAGTTTGCGTTCCCGTTTAAATAATCCCATTTGTCTCTGTAGGACACCACGCAAAACAGGTTTGTGAGGTTCCCATAATGTTATCGGGGAAATGTCTGGACTAGTGTTGTTTGATACGTATTCCTTTAAAGCTTGTTCAACAATCATGGGTGTTTGAGCATTATGTCCGGTAGGTACCAAGTTGGGTCATGCGCTTTCGGTATAGTTGAGGTTATGGTTGTGTATACCGCATTATGGTCTGACCAGGGAATTGGAATTATATCTAATGCAATGATCTCTGGTACCATTCCTATTGTTAGAAAAATATGGTCAATTCTGGTAAAGGATTGATGAGGATGTGAAAAATAAGTGAATTTCTTTTTTATCGGATTACTTCCTCTCCAAGAATTTACCAGATTGTATTTGGAAAGAAGTTGGGAGAAAGGTAATTTAGAGACCAATCTGGATGGGATAAAAGGTGATTTATCGAGAAATGGGAGGAGGACCTGGTTAGAATCACCGCACATAATCACAGTTCCCGTTTTGTGCGTATTAATCACTTGTAGTAAGTGCGAGAGGAAAGGTGTAGGTTTATTGGGAGCATAGTAGAAAATCACTGACTGCTGTATCCATTATGTAACCCATGAGTATTAGGTATCTACCTTCTTGGTCTTTAATTTCTGATGATAAAGTAAACGGTACGGACCGGTGAAATGCAATTAGAGTTCCCCTTTGTTTGGTACTGGCTGAAGCTGTAAAAATTTGTGGATAAAAGGGGGACATATATTTAGGTGTGGAATTATTAGTGAAGTGTGTTTTTTGTAGGCACACAATGTGGGCCTATCTGTTATGGAAAGTACGGAATGCTTTGGCCATTTTCTGAGCAACATTTATGCCCTGAACATTCAGGGATAGGATATTCAATGGTGCCATGGCAACAGATTAAATAGGTTTGACTTACTTTTTATTTTACAACACTGATTGCGCGGATCAACCTGTGTGGACTGAAGGAATGAAAAGGTAGAAAAGAATCCAGTGGAGTCTGGAGTGAAGAATAAACAAAAAACATATAAGGTTAGATGGTACATTTTATGAAAAAATATATGTAAGTAATTGCAAGCTGCCCGTGAAAGAGAATATATCTCTATCAGGGGAAAAAATGCCTTAGTCAGACTCCCACATATTATGGGTGGGAGAACGAGGAAGGCTAATGGGGGTACACGGATCTTCCGTTTATAGGAGAGAAGTGCTATAATAAAAAGCATCAAAAGGATGCCTCAATAATTGGAGTGCAGGATACCTAATATTTGTAGAATTAGTTGTTCCAGGGTGATTGCATATAGTTAACATCACCTTAGGTTAAATAAGTCAGTCAAGTACCGTCTAGAACAGGGGTCTTCAAACTGCGGCCCTCCAGGTGTTCAGGAACTACAATTCCCATCATGCCTAGGCATGTCTGTGAATGTCAGAGTTTTACAATGCCTCATGGGATGTGTAGTTCTGCAACAGCTGGAGGGCCGTAGTTTGAGGATCCCTGGTCTAGTACCTTGGTAGGGATAGTGATTATTTTAGAATATTTGGGAGTTTAACCTATTGGAGCTCTAAACTGGAGTTCTCTAATATATTGGAGACTATAAAACAATATAGTTGTTTATGTATTTTCTATGCACTTATTTAAAATCATTTCCATTTTTTTTTTTGTAATTAAGTTTATGAACCTAAAATAATTGTTAGTAAACTATTACATATTTCAAGCATATGTACTTGCATAAATATGGTAATTCAGAAAATTGAGATTATGTTGAAACAGATTGGATCAATAAGAATTCAAAAGTAAAAGAAGTAATCAGGTAATAATATACTTATTTTGTAAAAATCTCCTGTTACTTCTAGATCAGTTTCTGCACGTTTGCAGCTGAAAGTAATTCATCTGTTATTATAGATAAAATTAAACAACTGAATAAGGAATTCCCTATTACGTTTTTAGGTTTTAAAGCAATAAGAATTAGTAATAATAAGATATATAACTTGAAGGTAACATGACCTTATATAGTATGTGAATACCAGGACAAGGTCACATTTATTTATATATTCAAATCTTTTAGAGAACAGTATCTAAGTGAGTATGTTGAAGAGATACTAGAATTTAAGTTGTCAGTCCATGAAGTCTTCTTGGTCCAAGGATGCAAGGGCATAACGGCTTCTCTTGTGAGAATGATGATTTCCATTGTGTTCTGAAATTTTCTGAGAGCTGCTTGAAGGTGAAGATGAGGCCATTCTTCTGCGTGAAGAGGAATTGCTACATGTGGGTTCTGTCAGATTCAATTTTAGAAGGGTCTGTTGTAGTTCATCTGCAGATTTACTCCTGTAGATTGTACCTTGGTAGGTGAATCTGATAGAAAAGGGGAATCCCCATTGGTACATAATATTGTGACGTTGCAGTTCCATTAGCTGGGGTTTCATGGAGCGTCTTTTAGTAATAGTAAGTTGGGATAAATCAGCAAAAAATTGATATTTATGTCCTTGAAAATTCAGTTCCCTTTTTTCTCTGGCAGCTCTTAGTATTTGCTCTTTTGTCCTGTAGTAATGGAATTTTGTGATTATATCAAGTGGGGGTCCATCCGTCTTTCTGGCTGTGAGGGCTCTGTGCACTCTGTCCAGTTCTAAACGTTCAATTGGAATAGCCGGCTGCAGTTCTTGGACTAGAGCTTTGATTGTAGATTGCAAGTCTGTCACTGTTTCAGGAATTCTGCTTATGCGCAGGTTGGAACGTCTGGCTCTATTTTCATAGTCTTCAAGCTTAGTTTGGAGTATTAAATTCTCTTCTTTTAGGTTTTCCATTTCTGTCATATTATCCTGAGTAGGGATGAGCTTCGAGTTCGAGTCGAACTCATGTTCGACTCGAACATTGGCTGTTCGCAAGTTCACCGAACAGCGAACAATTTGGGGTGTTCGCGGCAAATTCGAATGCCGCGGAACACCCTTTAAAAGTCTATGGGAGAAATCAAAAGTGCTAATTTTAAAGGCTAATATGCAAGTTATTGTCATAAAAAGTGTTTGGGGACCTGGGTCCTGCCCCAGGGGACATGGATCAATGCAAAAAAAAGTTTTAAAAACGGCCGTTTTTTCAGGAGCAGTGATTTTAATAATGCTTAAAGTCAATCAATAAAAGTGTAATATCCCTTTAAATTTCGTACCTGGGGGGTGTCTATAGTGTGCCTGTAAAGGGGCGCATGTTTCCTGTGTTTAGAACAGTCTGACAGCAAAATGACATTTTGAAGGAAAAAACTCATTTAAAACTACTCGCGGCTATTGCATTGCCGACAATACACATAGAAGTTCATTGATAAAAATGGCATGGGAATTCCCCAAAGGGGAACCCCGAACCAAAATTTAAAAAAAAAAATGACGTGGGAGTCCCCCTAAATTCCATACCAGGCCCTTCAGGTCTGGTATGGATATTAAGGGGAACCCCGGCCAAAATTTAAAAAAAAAAATGACGTGGGGTTCCCCCTAAATTCCATACCAGACCCTTCAGGTCTGGTATGGATTTTAAGGGGAACCCCGCGCCAAAAAAAAAAAAAAAAACGGCGTGGGGTCCCCCCAAAAATCCATACCAGACCCTTATCCGAGCACGCAACCTGGCAGGCCGCAGGAAAAGAGGGGGGGATGAGAGTGCGGCCCCCCCTCCCTCCTGAACCGTACCAGGCCACATGCCCTCAACATTGGGAGGGTGCTTTGGGGTAGCCCCCCAAAACACCTTGTCCCCATGTTGATGAGGACAAGGGCCTCATCCCCACAACCCTGGCCGGTGGTTGTGGGGGTCTGCGGGCGGAGGGCTTATCGGAATCTGGAAGCCCCCTTTAACAAGGTGACCCCCAGATCCCGGCCCCCCCCTGTGTGAAATGGTAAGGGGGTACGTACCCCTACCATTTCACGAAGAAAGTGTCAAAAATGTTAAAAATGACAAGAGACAGTTTTTGACAATTCCTTTATTTAAATGCTTCTTCTTTCTTCTATCTTCCTTCATCTTCTGGTTCTTCTGGCTCTTCTGGTTCTTCCTCCGGCGTTCTCGTCCAGCATCTCCTCCGCGGCGTCTTCTATCTTCTTCTCCTCGGGCCGCTCCGCACCCATGGCATGGGGGGGAGGCTCCCGCTCTTCTCTTCTTCTTTTCTTCTCTTCTTCTCTTCTTCTTTTCTTCTTTTCTTCTCCGGGCCGCTCCGCAATCCATGCTGGCATGGAAGGAGGCTCCCGCTGTGTGACGGCGCTCCTCGTCTGACAGTTCTTAAATAACGGGGGGCGGGGCCACCCGGTGACCCCGCCCCCCTCTGACGCACGGTGACTTGACGGGACTTCCCTGTGACGTCACGGGGAATGCCACAGGGAAGTCCCATCAAGTCAACGTGCGTCAGAGGGGGGCGGGGTCACCGGGTGGCCCCGCCCCCCCGTTATTTAAGAACTGTCAGACGAGGAGCGCCGTCACACAGCGGGAGCCTCCCTCCATGCCAGCATGGATTGCGGAGCGGCCCGGAGAAGAAAATGAAGAAGAGAAGAAGAGAAGAAAAGAAGAAGAGAAGAGCGGGAGCCTCCCCCCCATGCCATGGGTGCGGAGCGGCCCGAGGAGAAGAAGACAGAAGACGCCGCGGAGGAGATGCTGGACGAGAACGCCGGAGGAAGAACCAGAAGAGCCAGAAGAACCAGAAGAACCAGAAGATGAAGGAAGATAGAAGAAAGAAGAAGCATTTAAATAAAGGAATTGTCAAAAACTGTCTCTTGTCATTTTTAACATTTTTGACACTTTCTTCGTGAAATGGTAGGGGTACTTATGTACCCCCTTACCATTTCACACAGGGGGGGGCCGGGATCTGGGGGTCACCTTGTTAAAGGGGGCTTCCAGATTCCGATAAGCCCCCCGCCCGCAGACCCCCACAACCACCGGCCAGGGTTGTGGGGATGAGGCCCTTGTCCTCATCAACATGGGGACAAGGTGTTTTGGGGGGCTACCCCAAAGCACCCTCCCAATGTTGAGGGCATGTGGCCTGGTATGGTTCAGGAGGGAGGGGGGGCCGCACTCTCGTCACCCCCTCTTTTCCTGCGGCCTGCCAGGTTGCGTGCTCGGATAAGGGTCTGGTATGGATTTTTGGGGGGACCCCACGCCGTTTTTTTTTTTTTTTTGGCGCGGGGTTCCCCTTAAAATCCATACCAGACCAGAAGGGTCTGGTATGGAATATAGGGGGAACCCCACGTCATTTTTTTTTTTTAATTTTGGCCGGGGTTCCCCTTAATATCCATACCAGACCTGAAGGGCCTGGTATGAAATTTAGGAGGACTCCCACGTCATTTTTTTTTTTTTAATTTTGGTTCGGGGTTCCCCTTTGGGGAATTCCCATGCCGTTTTTATCAATGAACTTCTATGTGTATTGTCGGCAATGCAATAGCCGCGAGTAGTTTTAAATGAGTTTTTTCCTTCAAAATGTCATTTTGCTGTCAGACTGTTCTAAACACAGGAAACATGCGCCCCTTTACAGGCATACTATAGACACCCCCCAGGTACGAAATTTAAAGGGATATTACACTTTTATTGTTTGACTTTAAGCATTATTAAAATCACTGCTCCTGAAAAAACGGCCGTTTTTAAAACTTTTTTTTGCATTGATCCATGTCCCCTGGGGCAGGACCCAGGTCCCCAAACACTTTTTATGACAATAACTTTCATATAAGCCTTTAAAATTAGCACTTTTGATTATTCATGTTCGTGTCCCATAGACTTTAACGGTGTTCGCATGTTCGAACGAACTTTTTTCCTGTTCGCATGTTCTGGTGCGAACCGAACAGGGGGGTGTTCGGCTCATCCCTAATCCTGAGTTGTATTTTCAATTTCATCCATTTTTATTTCTAAGGCTGCGGTGCGGTTTCCCAGCTCTCTGATTTCTTTTGTTAGGCTGCTTGTTATTTGCTCTGAGGTTTGTTTTAAAGCCTTGTGAAGCATTTGTTCAAATTGTAAATTGTAATAGTAATGCTGGGGATGCTGAGGAGGTTTGTGAGGGGCTCTGTGAGAGGATTTGTTCAGTTTCTGACTCAAATGGAGAGTCTTCCTTTGACATTTTCTGTCTGTGAGAGCGCAATTAGGCTGTGAGTGATGAGGGGACCAGCACCGCTTTAGTTGCAGTGCGCGTCTGTGTGTTCTTTGTGAGGTGATTTTTAGTTTTGCCACGGCTTCCCCCCCAGTACCATTTTTTTTTTTCTGTCCAAACTGCCACAGTTTGTTCCCGGGGGCAAAGAGGTTCAACTGGGTAACTTTTGAGCCTACAGTCTCCGCTTTATCCGTCTCTCCTCTCCTCAGCGGTGCGGAGCTCTAGCAATGCATGTCTGCCTCGCTAGACTCCACGCATGCGCCGCCCAAAACCCCAAATTTTCAAAAAACATTTGTCATTGGGACAGAAAGTGAGGTGAAATCTTCTGAAGAGGTGCACAGACAGCAAAACAAATGTCACAGGGGTGATAACCCTTCCCTATGTTTTCCAAAAAGCTTAAAAATAGATTTTTTGGCTGGAGCTACACTTTAACCACCTCAATACAGTGCACTTACTGCCCAGACCAATTTTCAGCTTTCAGCGCTCTCACACTTTGAATGACAATTACTCAGTCGTGCAACACTGTACCCATATGAAATTTGCGTCCTTTTTTTCCACACAAATAGAGCTTTCTTTTGGTGGTATTTAATCACTAGTGGGTTTTTTATTTTTTGTGCTATAAATAAAAAAGACCATAAATTTTGTGAAAAAAATGCCTTTTTCTTTGTTTCTGTCATAAAATTTTGCAAATTAGTAATTTTTCTTCATAAATTTTGGCCAAAATTTATACTGCTACATAGCTTTGGTAAAAATAACCCAAATTAGTGTAAATTATTTGATCTTTGTGAAAGCTATAGAGTCTACAAACTATGGTGCCAATCACTGAAAATTGATCACATCTGATCACACAGATGTACTGATGGTCTATCTTATTTCTTGGTACACTAACAAGTCAGAAAAGTACAAATACCCCCTAAATGACCCCTTTTTAGAAAGTAGACATTCCAAGGTATTAAGTAAGTAGCATGGTGAATTTTTTTAAGTTGTAATTTTTTCCCACAATTCTTTGCAAAATGAAGATTTTTTTTTTTTTTTTAATTTTTTTAAAAAATTGTCATATTAACAGGTTATTTCTCTCTCAGAGCATATGCATACAACAAATTACACCCCAAAATACATTCTGCTACTCTTCCTGAGTATGGCGATACCACATGTGTGAGACTTTTACACAGCCTGGCCACATACAAAGGCCGAACATTGAAGTAGCATCTTCATGCGTTCTACGAGCCTAAATGACACATCTCATTTCTCAACCACCATTTACACTTTTGAAGGCCCTGGAGCACCAGGACAATAGAATTGCCCCCAAACTGACCCCATTTTGGAAAGCAAACACCCCAACGTATAATCTATGAGGCATAATGAGTCTTTTGAACGGTTCATTTTTTTCCAGAAGTTTTTGGAAAATGTGGAAAAAAAATGAAAACGCATTTTTTTTTTTACACAAAGTTGTCTATTTATCAGATATTTCCAACACATAGCATGTACGTAGCAAAGATGACACCCCAAAATACATTCTGCTACTCCTCCTGAGTATGGCGATACCACATGTGTGAGACTTTTACACAGCCTGGCCACATATAGAGGCCCAACATCAAAGTAGCACCATCAGGCGTTCTAGGAGCATAAATGACATATATAATTTCCTGGCAACCTATCATTTTTGAAAACCCTTCATATTTATAACACATAGCATGCACATACCAAGAATTACAATCCAAAATAAATTCTATTGCAGAAAGGGTAAAAAAAAAGCATTACCTGTGCTTTTAGTAGTATCCACAGAGGAGAGCACTGGTCCAGGCAGCAGGCAGAGAGGTGCTTAGCGACAGCAATATTAACTATCCAGGCAGCAGGCAGGAATATTGTCTATAGTCGGCACAGCACAGTCCATAGAAATTGTCCAGGCAGAGACAGCCAGCACAGCCATAATATTGGTCCTGGTACACTGTTAACTGCAGACACTCATTATTGTACCGCGACAGGCAAAGGCATGATGGCAGTAAGTCAGCAGAAGGCTGAGGGCCGCAATCGGGTAAGACCTGTGCACAGGGGCACAGGGGTAGAGGCTTCGACCCACCCAAATCTCTATGAAGCCTCCGGACTCCAGACCCTAATTCCAAAACCCGGAGAAAACAAAAATAATTGTTTTCTCCAACTGGAAAAACAATTCTGGAGCCCCTCACATATGTGAGACCCCTGTGTACTACAGTAGCAGGGCAACAGATCAGTCCAAGTGGTAGGCAAAAGCATAGTCCATAAAACAGGCCAGGGTTCACATGTAAGCAGTCCAAGTGGTAGACAGTAGAGTAGTTGATAAAACAGGCCAGGGTCAGTTCACGTGGAGGCAGTCCAAACAGTAGGCAGAGGCATAGTCACAAAACAGGCCAGGGTCAGTTCACATGAAAGCAGTCCAAACGGTAGGCAGAGGCATAGTCAAAAAACAGGCCAGGGTCAGTTCACATGGAAGGCAGTGGCATGGTTATTTGGGAAAGAATGGAAAATGGTCAGCACAGATAATGAAAATGGGGAAATGGTTAAAAATATGGGCTAATATTTTATGGATGTGTGATAAATTTGGAAGCATTCACCAATGCAAAGGCCAGGTTGGGAGGGACACTGGGGACAATGGTAGCTGGTATCTCTTCTAAATCCTCTTTTGGTGCACATGCGACATTTTTTTTGCCGTCTTCGGCCTGCTTCAGATGGTGGAATGCTGAAGAGGAAGTGGCGCTCATGGAGTCGGCAAACAGCCTCAGAGCGAAGGTCTTCTTGGGGGGGTCTTTGGTGATAGATGAGGGACGTGACAACTTCTTCTATGAATTTTAGGAAGGGGGTGGGGCTTTTAATGGATTTGGTGTAGACTACGTAGGAATTGTAAATGGCCAAATGGATGAGATAAATTGCTACCTTCTTATACCAGAATCGGGACCTCCTTATTGACAAATAGGGCTGAATCATTTGATCGTTAAAATCTACCCCGCCCATGTAGAGATTATAATCTTGGACACATGTTGGCTTTTCAATGGGACCTTGTCTTCTTTGTACCACAATTGCAGTGTCTTCATGGATGGTGGACATCATGTGCACGTCCCTCTTATCCTTCCACCTCAAGGCCAGCACTTCGTTGCATCTCAATGATGCTCTTTCCCCCCTTCGCAGCTTTTTGTTCACTAAAGATTGTGGGAAGCCCTTTCTATTTTTTCTGGAGGTTCCACAGGCCAGGGTTTTTGCGATGTATAAGTGTTTGAAAAGGGGCAGGCTGGTGTAAAAGTTGTCAACGTAAAATGTGATATCCTTTGTTTAGAAGTGGGTATGCCAGGTCCCATACAATCTTTCCAGTTGTGCCCATGTAGGCCGGGCACTCAGGGGGCTGGAGCTGGGAATCTTTTCCTTCATATATGCATACAAATATCCCGTGGCTCTCTCACATAGCTTGTATAACTTTACTCCGTATCTGGCCCTTTTGCTAGGAATATACTGCTTTATTCCTAGCCGGCCTGAAAAGGGTACCAGGGACTCATCGACGCAAATTTTCTGATCGGGGACATAGTTCTGCAAATTGTTGAGAAAAGAAATTTATCAGTGGGTGAATCTTGTATAACTTGTTGTAATTTGGATGACTGTGGGGAGGGCACTGGGTGTTGTCGCTGAAGTGAAGAAAGCGCAATTATCATCTTGTATCGGGACCTGGACATTAGGGCAGAATAAATGGGCATATTGTGGATGGGGTGGGTGGACCAATAGGCATGTCCTTCATTTTTTTGTAACCCCTATGTTTAGGGTGAGGCCCATAAACATTTTGAACTCCTCCAAATTCAGATCTCTCCACTCAAAAGGATGGGCATAGGATGATTGGGGGTTGTTGGCAATATATTGCTGGGCATACAAATTTGTCTGGTCCACAATAAATTGCAGCATAGTGTCGGGCAAAAACATATGAAAGAAATCAATCTCTGAGAAATTTTGGGTGTGGGTCTGCACACCTGGCAGTGCTGTGAACGGGGGAATAATTGGCGATGCCGAGTTGGAAGGCAGCCATATTGGGTTGGCAAGACCATCTGGCATGTATGTAGAGGCCCTGGCTCTTGGGGGGTGTGACACTCCAGTAGTTGGATTGGAATTTCCTGTGCTGGTACTCAGGCGTGATGTGGCAGGACTGGTACTGGGTCTGGGCATTTGTTCCTGGGGCCTATCACCGGCGGCAGCGCTGGTACTGGGCAATTGTTCCTGGGGCCTAACGCTGGTGGCAGCGCTGGTACTGGGCCTGGGAATTTGTTCCTGGGGCCTATTGGTGGTGGCAGCGCTGGTACTGGGCATTTGTTCCCGGGGCCTAACGCTGGCGGCAGCGCTGGTACTGGGCCTGGGAATTTGTTCCTGGGGCCTATTGGTGGTGGCAGCGCTGGTTCTGGGCCTGGGAATATAATCCTGGTTTCCAGAGTGCCGTGCCCTTTTGGGAGGGACCCATTCTTCCTCCGAATCATTTGTCGATTCACTGTTTGGTTCAAATGCCGAACTTGAATCAGAATCCAAATTGGAATCTGATGAGAACTCCCCGTTGCTCTCATCGGTCATGGAGAGGATCTGGAACGCCTCCTCACTGCTGAATACTCTTTTGGACATGACGCGGTGTGACAGGTGGCAGGTGATGGTCACTGATGGGCTGTGCGATAGGTGGCAGCTGATGTTCACTGATCGGTGATGACGGTGTGACAGGCGATGGTCACTGATGGGTGACAGGCCACGGACAGTTACTGGTGATGGGTGACGGTCACTAAAAGGTGACAGGTGATCGGTGATGGCTGACGGTCACTGATGGGTGACAGGTGATGGGTAACGGGTGATGGCTGGCGGTCACTGATGGGTGACGGGTGATGGCTGGCGGTCACTGATGGGTGACGGGTGGCGGTCACTGATGGGTGACGGCTGGCGGTCACTGATGGGTGACGGGTGATGGCTGGCGGTCACTGATGGGTGACGGGTGATGGCTGACGGGTGACAGGTGCACCGCTGATGGTCACTGATTTGTGACGGATGACAGGAGCACCGCTGGCGGTCACTGATGGGTGACGGGTGATGGCTGGCGGTCACTGATGGGTGACGGCTGGCGGTCACTGATGGGTGACAGGTGACGGCTAGCGGTCACTGATGGGTGACGGGTGACGGCTGGGGGTCACTGACGGGTGATGGCTGATGGTCACTGATTTGTGACGGGTGACATGAGCACCGCTGGTGGTCACTGATGGGTGACGGGTGATGGCTGGCGGTCACTGATGGGTGACGGCTGGTGGTCACTGATGGGTGACGGGTGACGGCTGGCGGTCACTGATGGGTGACGGCTGGCGGTCACTGATGGGTGACGGGTGACGGCTGGCGGTCACTGATGGGTGACGGGTGATGGCTGACGGGTGACGGGTGCACCGCTGATGGTCACTGATTTGTGACGGGTGACAGGTGCACCGCTGATGGTCACTGATTTGTGACGGGTGACGGTGCACCGCTGACGGTCACTGATGGCAGTCCCTTATGTGACAGGTGCACTTTATTGGGTGACACTGGTGACTGTTGGGTGACAGATGACAATTGGGGGGGGCGATGGGACAGGTGTGGTGTTGGTGCAGACACTACAGAACACAGATCGGTAACTCACTGCTTCTGGCTCTTCTGGCTCTTCTGGAAACGGTGTGTGAGGAGAGAAGAGCTGGTAACAGCTAGTTACCGCTCTGTGTTTACATTTATGATCGGCTGTGAATGGATCACAGCCGATCACGTGGGTAAACAGCCAGCCAATGGCTGTTTACCGGCGTCGGTGACGAGTAGTGTTCCCGGGAACACTCTGTCACTGATGCACAGCGTGCTCGCGATCGCGCGCATGCGCCGTGCACAATGGGGTGGACCTATCTGTGATCGGCCGTGACTTCATCACAGCCGATCATGTGGTAAACAGCCATGTCCAATGGCTGTTCACCCCCCTCGGTGGCGAGCGGTGTCTCCGTGACACGCCGCCACCGAAGGAACAGGGATGCGCACGCACGATCGCGCGCATTCCCTGTTTAAATGGGAGGACGTCATATGACGCCCTCCCGCAACGAGAGCCGCGCTGCCGGCCGTCAATTGACGGCCGGCGGTCGGCAGGCGGTTAAAAATGTACCAGTTCAAAATTACAAACAGATTCTACTTAACAACAAACCTACAGTTCCTGTCTTGTTTGCACCGCCTGTATACTGCTGTTCAGAGTATATAGGGCCTGGGAGCTCCACGCCTTTCCTTTTTTTTAATTTGGGTGCAGGGCTCCCTTTAATAGCCATACAAGACCCAAAGGGCCTGGTAATGGACTGGGGAGGGGGGGTACCCAAGCCGTTTGTCTCACTGATTTTCATCCATATTGCCGGGACCCGACATTACATTAAAGCTGTAAGCAGTTTTAAATGACTTTTATTCCTTTAAAATTTTCATTTTGTCCTGAAAAAACGTCCGTTTTTAAAACTTTTTTTTGCATTGATACATGTCCCCAAACCCTTTTTAGCATAATAACTTGCATATTAGCCTTTAAAATTAGCACTTTTGATTTTGAACGTTCGAGTCCCATAGACTTTAATGGGGCTCTAAAGTTTGCATAAACTTTCGGTCCGTTCGCAGGTTCTGGTGCGAACCGAACCGGGGGGTGTTCCGCTCATCCCTAGTGTACAATATATAATACATTGCAGTCGGTGTACAGTGTATAATACAGTGCTGGTGGTGTACAGTATAGAATACAGTGCAGGAAGTGTACACTTCCTGCACTGTATATAATACAGTGCAGTAAGTGTACAGTATATAATACAGTGCAGGCGGTGTACAGTATATATACAGTGCAGGCGGTTACAGTATATAATACAGTGCAGACAGTGGACATTATATAGTATGGTGCAGGCAGTGTACAGTATATAATACAGTGCAGGTGGTGTACACAGTATATAATACATTGTGTACAGTATATAATACAGTGCAGGCAGTGTACAGTATGTAATACAGTGCAGGCAGTGTACCTGTATATAATACAGTGCAGGCAATGTACAGTGTATAATACAGTGCAGTTGGTGTATAGTATATAATACACTTCAGGCGGTGTACAGTATATAATACAGTGCAGGCGGTGTACAGTATATAATACAGTGCAGGCGGTGTACAGTATATAATACAGTGCAGGCAGTGTACAGTATATAATACAGTGCAGTCAGTATACAGTATGTAATACAGTGCAGTCAGTATACAGTATGTAATATAGTGCAGGCAGTGTACACAGTATATAATACAGTATGAATAGAATACATTGCAGTCGGTGTACAGTATATATTACAGTGCAGTCGGTGTACAGTATATAATACAGTGCAGTCGGTGTACAGTATATAATACACTTCAGGCGGTGTACAGTATATAATACACTTCAGGCGGTGTACAGTATATAATGTACTACAGGCAGTGTACAGTATATAATACAGTGCAGTCAGTATACAGTATGTAAGACAGTGCAGGCAGTGTACACAGTATATAATACAGTATGTATAGAATACATTGCAGTCAGTGTACAGTATATAATAGAGTGCAGGCGGTGTACAGTATATAATACACTTCAGGCAGTGTACAGTATATAATACAGGGCAGTCGGTTTACAGTATATATTAAAGTGCAGTCGGTGTACAGTATATAATACACTTTAGTCGGTGTACAGTATATAATAAAATGCAGTCTGTGTACAGTATATAATACACTTCAAGTGGTGTACAGTATATAATACAGTGCAGACGGTGTACAGTATATAATACAGTGTAGTGCGGTGTGAAAAAAAAATCCCTATCATGTCCCGAAGACCCCCAAGGAGAGGCAGACGCTCACAGGCCACTAAAAGGGGGCAAGCTGCCTCTGTGTCTACAGTGAAATGTGGTGGTCACGGACATGGTGCATCCTCTGCAGGCGTGGCACGCTTGTCCTTTTCTTCTGCTGCTGCCCATGTTATTGAACCATAACATGCAGAAGAGTTGGTAGAGTGGATATCTAAGCCATCCTCATCCTCCTCATCCTCTGTCACCCAGGCTTATACTAGTTCGCCTTCCAAAGCAGCTGCTAAAGCGGACTATTCCACCAGCTCCTTGTCCACAGTTACTCCTTCCGTAGCCACCGTAGTCACCAGAATTATTCGACCGCACATGCTGCTGGAGGATGCGCAGCAATTTGAATGCTCCGATGTCCCAGGTTGATGAAGGGAGTATCGTGAGCCTAGAGAGAGGGGGTGCCACAGAAGGACAAGAAACGTGCAGTCATGTTCCTCTTTAGCTGCAGCGTACTGCCAAGTTTGCTCCAGTGACAAGGAGGGAGGGGATGATGAGGTCACTGACTGTACTTGGGTGCCTGAGAGAAGAGAGGAGGAAAGTGAGGAGGAGGAGGCACAACTATAATAAGGTAGGATGTCCTCCAGGGGCCCTCTTAAGAGCAGCCACCCTATTGCATCACACCACAGAGCTCCACAGGTGCAGGGCACTGCTGACTCCCCGCTGACTTCCAAAAATTAATTATTGTGGGCTTTTTTCAACATGTGCTGTAGATTTCACCATTGCTGTTTGCAATCTCTGTCTGAAGCAGACCAAATGTATGACTAGACATATGAGGCCTGCCATACAGTCCATTGGCAACAGCACCTGAAAGACCCACATCATAAAAAAAGTGGACTCTCCTTGCTCCTCATCTGGCATCTCAACCCCTATTATACCTCAAGTCCTCTCAAAAACCTGCACTGAGAGGAATGAAGGTATAGCAATAGGTGCTACAAGTACTTGCAGCCAATTTGCTTGCAGTGCACCACCTGTTGATTTCAGCAGGCAAATTTCACTACTATACCTCAGTTGCTGAAAAAAGAAATACTGTCCCAGCCATCCATATGCTCAGCATCTATATGCTAGCTTGGCCAAATTGCTAGCACTACAATTGCTGCCTTTTAATCTGGTAGACTCTGCCCCCTTTCGTGAATTTGCGAAATGTGCTGTACCACAGTGGCAGGTTCCAAAAAGAATTTTCTTTTCACGTAAGACCATTCCTGCTCTCATCATGTGGAAGGCAATGCTTTGGCCTCGTTGGACATCATGTGGAAGGCAATGCTTTGGCCTCGTTGGACAGAGCGGTCAGCAGCAAAGTTCACATTACCGCTGACTCATGGTCCAGCGGGCATGGTCAGGGACATTACCTTTCCTTCACGGTGAACTGGGTAACTCTGCTGGCAGCTGGGAAGGATGCAGGACAGGGTTCAGTATTGGAGCTTGTTCCACCACCATGCCTCCCATAAGCTGGTGGTGATTCTGCCACATCTGTCTGCTCCACCCCCTGCTCTTCTTCTTCCTCTTTGGCCTCTTCTGCTGAATTGTCCTCTGAACCATCAGTGCTCCCTAAGCATTCAAGGGGCTATGCAAGCAGTCAGGCTAAAAGATTCCATGCGGTGCTTCAGTTGGTCTGTCTATGGGACAGGAGCCACACCACCATGCTTGGCACACATCCTGAATTTGGTGGTGCAGTGTTTCTTGGCCAGGTACCCAGGGTTACAAGATCTTCTGAGGCAGGCCAGAAAAGTCTGTGGTCATTTCCGGCGGTCATACAATGCCAGTGCTCGGTTGGCTGACATTCAGCAGGAATTCAACCTGCCCACCAACCGCCTCATTTGTGATATGCCCACCAGGTGGAACTCAACATTGGCAATGCTGCAGAAGCTGCACACACAGCAGAGGGCCATCAATAAATACCTGTGTGAATATGGCACCAGGACAGGCTCAGGGGAGCTTGGCTTCTTTTCGCCACACCAGTGGCTACTGATTAAGGATGCATGCACTGTCCTGTCACCATTTGAGGAGGCCACAAGGATGGTGAGCAGTGACAATGCATGTATCAGTTACACTGTCCCTGTTGTCTTCCTGCTGGAGCACACGCTTCATGGAATCATGGACAGGGCATTTGAGGCAGAACAGCGAGAGGAAGAGGAGGACTTTCTTTCCTCTCAAGGCCTCCTTTATGGAGATTCCATTCCTGCGGGGCCGCCAAACACACAGGAAGAAGAGGAGGTGGATTGTGTCAGCATGGATATAGAGGATAACATGTAGCAGACTTCAAGGGATGTTTTTCAGTCCCCAGAAACCCAAGGAGTTGTACGTGGCTGGGAGGAGGTAGTTCCTGACATGTCATCCTTAATGACCCAGTGGACTCAGAATCTCATGCCTCTTCAGCCTTATGCTGCATGGGCTCCCTGAATCTGCAAAGCCTGCCAAAGGACCTGAGGATTCTTGGTATCAAGGAGAGGGATTGCTGGCTGGCAACCCTTCTTGATCCATGTTATAAGGGTAAAGTTGCAGAGCTCATCCTGCCTTCGCAGAGGGAGCAAAGGATGAAACAACTTTAGGACACCTTTAAGAAAAATTTGTGTAACGCCTTTCCAGACCCAGGGAGGTTACCATTTCCTGGTCCTGGACAACGTGTTTCTGAGGCTTTGTCCGGTCAGAGGAAGAGCGGTGGAGAAGGTGGCTGGCTGACCGATGCCTTTAAACAATTCTTAAGTCCTCAGTGCCCAGGGCTGTTTAAACAACAATTGGTAGCGTCTGCATTATATGGTGAAGGAATATCTTGGGGCAAAAGCAGACTTGGAGACCTTTCCAACTGAGCATCAACTGGGTTATTGGGTCTTGAGGATGGACCACTGGCCAGAACTGGCTCAATATGCAATTGAGCTACTGGCCTGTCCTGCATCCTGCGTGCTTTCTGAATGGACATTCAGTGCTGCTGGAGGGTTTGTAACAGATCAAAGAGTGCACCTGTCCACAGACTCTGTTGATAGGCTTACATTTATCAAAACAAATCAGTCCTGGTGTCAGGGCTGGGCTCAGCCCTTCCTTCTCTGAGCTGGCCGCTCAGCTGTCAGATAATTGCCAGCTCCTATCGCTCTACAGTTAATCACCTGTTGATGATATCCTGCTCGTCAGTCCTGCCTACTTAAGCCGTCCAGCCCAGAGGATCTCTGCCTTCGCCTTGGTCAACATCACAGACTATCTCCTGTGTTCCTGTTTAAAGACTTGCTTGGCTGACATCCCTTCTGGCTCCAGATCCTGCTTGCTGTTCCACTACTCTGATCCCTGACTTTCTGGCTTGACTGACTATCCGTTCCGGTTACCAAACTTTGGCTATGTTTTGACTACATTCATTCTATTTACTTATTATTAAACAAGTGTGATTTAACTGTACTTCTGTCTTGGTCTGATTTCATGGTTTCTGACACCTGGATCAGCAGCTATCAAGCCCCTGATGCTGATGTAACTGATTGAATTTCCTAGGGATCTGGGATCCCTTGAAGACTGCCTATGCTGCCTATCCTATTCCTGAATCTTGATTATGCTAGCTTTCAACAATATTTTTGGTTTAGGGCACCACCAACACCTACAGCCCAATTTTTCTGCACCTGTTTAACAGGGGCATGTAGTTCCTGTTCCCAACAAAAGTAACTGTGAGGGATTACAGTGTTCAGGCACCCCCAACACCCAAGGCCCAATTTCTCTGCACCTGTTTTTTTTACAAATTTGTAACAGCAGGGCCCGCTCCTGCTCCCAACAAGAGTAACTGTGAGGGGTTACAGTGTTCAGGCACCGCCAACACCCAAGGCCCAATTTCTCTGCACCTGTTTGACATAGTGCCATCAGTGTAGTGTATATATAATACATTGCAGAGTATATAGTGCAGTCAGTGTAGTATATACATACAATGTATTGAAGTGGCTAAGAGGAACCCAATGACAGAATTAAGAAAAAAAACAGCGTGGTGTACCCCCCAAAATCCATACCAGGCCCTTTGGGTCTGGTATGGATTTTAACAAAAAGGAGCGAGGGGACACAGGGAAGGAGAGAGAGTGCTGCTCACCCCTAATGATTGAAACAAAAAAGAAGAGCAAGTTCCCCAATTGGGGTTTTTAGGCAGCAAAAAAGAGGATAGAAGGCCAATATATAAAAAAATGTATCTTTATTGTACAAAAGTAGCTTCAACACACTGGTTAAAAAGAATGAGCTCCAATATGGGTGTATATCAATACATGACACTCAACATATACACTGTATACATATGTTTATATCAGTACAGCATAATGCATAGACGTATAACAAAATTGTGGACCTGACGCGTTTCGACCTATATATTCCAGGTCTTCTTCAAAGGTCAATCTGCTAAAATTATACCACAAAAATACATGTGTCAAAAAATTAAATATGTATATTTGGTAACAGGTACATCACACATCAATACAGCATATTTACCCAATGATGAGTGTCCTAAACCAAGGAGCTTTCTGTTAAAGAGATCCCTTTAAAATCGAAAGATGTTAAATCCTTAAATAGGTATATTGAAGAAAAAATTAACCCTCTGGGACTACGGATCCAGGTTTTTCCTAACCTGGATCAAATTAGTGCCGACCTTAAAAACGAATGGGAGGCTAATCTTGATGCATGCTCTCGGGAGATGATGGTTATCCTCACCCGAGAGTACAACAAACAAATAGCATCATTAGATGTAGAAATCAACCATATAGTAGAAGCACTAAAACCTTTCACACAGCATGCCCTTTTTTTGGAGCTGCAGGGGAACCTTCGGGATAGCCTGTCGGCCCATAATAGGGGCATCCTACAGAAAAAAGAGTCAAAATTCTGGAGGGATAAATCGGCATTTACAGATGGGCGGGCATACAAATGGAACACCCAGACCTCGCGTAATTTAAAGAATAAACAATATACATCACAACAACAACCCAAGAATATTAATAATAAAAAGAATACAAATAATGTATCCAAACCCAACGATAAATCTGGTTCTAATCAGAACCAAAAGGGATCTCTCAAGGGATCTGGGAAGTTCAAAAGAAATCGGAACAACAGGGGTTCACCTGAGCAGGAAAGGAAAAAACGTATTGTGGACAATAATGTGGAGAGTGTATATGATTCTCCCACAAGTGAACAACCTATACTTTCCAATCCTAAATCCAATGGCTCAACGATTGGAACAAGCGAAACAGACCTTTTACCTCCAAATATCCCCACAAACACTACTCATACCAATCAAATATCAGGGCGCCCAAAAATTGGACCTCAGAGTCCTTTAAACCCAACACGGGGATTTCCCCTATCCCAGATAAACAGGGGAACAGGAAATTTGGACGCCTTCGTCACGAGGGGACCACAGAATCCCTTAGCGTAATTAATTTGTCATCTCATTCCCTTTCTGTAGCGGAAAGTAGTGTACTGTCACGTGGTTTAACCTTTTGCCCACAAAACAACCTTGACACCTTTGAAGTGATCACTGATCTGCATCTCTTTGCTCGTCGGCTATTATTCAAGAGCCTCCATGCAAAAGTAGATGAAAATGTCGATACAACGGACTGGACCAGCTTCAGCATGAGAGAGTTTAAGGCCCTACGGGACTTGACCCTTCTCTTTCAGGAAAGTAACAATTTGGATCTCATTGATCAAATTGATTTGGAGACTTTACTCTCCACTGCCAATGAGCCTATTAAGAATTCTACAACACGTTTCAAGAAACCTTCTGCAAAATTTCCTCCTCTTAATTTGAATCCAAGCATTGAGATCTTTGTTAAACAAACAGTAAGAGATCTCTTAAAGCTCCAATACAATAAGAATGTACGTTCTGAAAATCTAACCACAGAGGAGTCCCAAGCTCTAGACTCCTTATGTAATAACACCAAAATTACAATCAAGCCATCTGATAAGGGCGGCAACGTGGTCTTGATGAATAATGAGGACTACGTACGTATGTGCCAAAATATTCTTGATAATGAGGAGTGGTATAAAACCATCCCCATTAGACTCATACAAGCCTCCTACACTGATTTTTACATACTGATTCAATCAGCATTTGAAAAGGGAGTTATTACTAAGGACCAATACGAATTTATCTATACTAAACATCCAAGGGTGGCAACTTTTTATAGTTTGCCCAAGATACATAAAAATCAGATAGACCCCCCTGGACGACCTATTGTCTCGGGCAATGGGGGTATATCGGAAAATCTGAGCCGATTCATCGACTCTCTCTTGCAACCCTTTGTCCTTAGTATGCCCTCTTTTCTAAAGGACACAATACATCTGTTACAAACAATTGAAGAACTTATTCTTCCAGTGAATTCCTTTTTGGTGGCTGTCGATGTCGAGGCCCTGTATAGCTCGATCCCCCATACCCAGGGGATCGCTGCTGTGCGGGCGCTCCTACATCGAAGCCAAAAATACGATGAGGCATTGAACGAGTTTATTGTAGATGGACTTGACTATATCCTGCATCATAACTTCTTTTGTTTCAATAACTCCCACTACCTCCAGGTGCAGGGCGTGGCCATGGGCACCTGTTGCGCCCCGGCCTACGCCAATCTGTACCTGGGGGAGTGGGAGAAGGCCCTCCTAGACGATGGGGACCTCGCGGTGTACACGGGCCACATCAAACTGTGGCTACGGTACATCGATGATGTCCTCATCGTCTGGGAGGGCTCTGAGGAAATGCTACTCCAATTCTTGAATCGCATCAACCAAAACAAATATAATCTGAAGTTCACCATGACCTATGATCCTGATCAAACGACATTTTTGGATGTCAAACTGGCACGTACCCCTGACAATAAGATTTCAAGCACTCTCTTTCGCAAAAGCACGGCCGGCAACACAGTGTTGCACGCCGAGAGCTTTCATCCTACAATTCTGAAGAGGTCGATACCATATGGACAGTACCTGCGTTTACGCAGGAACTGTTCGAATGATACCCTCTTCAAAGAGGAAGCCTATAAGTTACAAACTAGACTGTTAGCACGAGGCTACAGCCGCTCTTGCCTACGAAAAGGATATAATAGAGCAATTGCACAATCCCGGTCCGAACTTTTATCCAAAAATAAGCCAATGGTACCAACATCGGCCCCACCAGGATCATCCTACGGTTTTCTAGACAACATCAGGTGGTCAACAATATTATCCAAAAACATTGGCCTATATTGTTGAATGACCCAAAGGTCCGCAATTTTATTTCTAATAAACCATCAATTACCTACAAGCGTGCTATCTCGTTAAGAGATAGATTAGTTCAAAGCGAGTTTAAAGATGAATTAAAGAGATCCAAACATTGTTCAATCTTGGGGTCCTTTCCTTGCGGACATTGTTCTACCTGTCAATATATTAGACGTGATAAAATCTTCCATCTTCCAAATGGGGCATTGTTCAAGCCCAAACATTTCACTAATTGTCAAACAAGAGGGATTGTTTATCTTATGTCCTGTGAATGTGGGGCTTATTATGTTGGTAAGACCAAACAGGAATTCCATCGTCGCATGTCCAAGCATATTTATCATATGCAGATTGGTAATTACTACCTACCATTGGGCCGACACGTAGTGTCAGTACACAATTATAGAATGCCAAAAGTGTCCTTCACCGCCCTCGATAGAGTGCATATACCAAATCGGGGCGGTGATTGGAACAAAATCCTGTTGCAACATGAACAAAAGTGGATTTTTCAATTAAACGCCACTTCGTTCCCGGGATTAAACGATACTATATCATTTGCCCCGTTTTTAAAAGGGTTCATCTCGGGCAAGACCCAATAAGGTTTTTCTTGCCCTTGGTCGGCAATAGAGAGCAATTGTGCTTCCTATGGTTCCTTCCTCTGTTTTACTTTCCTACCATTTCCCATGTCCTTCCCTCCCCTTTTCCCTTCTTCTCCTTCCCTCTTCCCCCCCTTTCCCCCTTCCCCCCTTTCCCCCCCCCCCTTTTTTTTTCCCATCCCCCCTCTGATAGTCTAGGGACATTTATGATCATTATGTACTTATTCTGCGTATTCTTTGGATATGCAGTATATATTCAATTTCAATTTCATCTTTTGTTGTCTCTTTCTTGCTCTAATATGTGTTTTATTTTATTTTACCTTTATATACCTAGACATGTGAATTTACTCTACATATATGGATATCTTATGTGTAAATCCTCTTCGCCAAAATATGTATGTACTAATATAGGATGATATACTTACATGTATTATTCTTATTCTTTTCTGATCCTGTACAATAATTGAATTTTTGTCCCCTATATGGATTGTTTCCCTTCCCCCTATGTGTAGTCACTATGGCTGCTGGCGCCGCCCACGTACCAGGGCTGATTTTCCTAGATGTGTCTTCCCGCCAAGGTAAGGCGGGGAGGAGGGGCTCCTGTATGGATGGCTCCTCCTCCCGCCTTTCCCCATTGGATACCCAGGCTGGACCTGGCTACCATATTGGGGATTCCCCTTGCCGGCGGCGTTCAGGGACATCCCCGGACGTCTCCGCTCACTGCGCATGCGCGGGGCCCCGCGCGTACCACGTGATGCGGACGCGTCACGCAATTGCGACGGTGATGACGTCAGCGGACGGAGCTCTCGCTCGCCCTGAACGCCGAGGAGATCACACGAGGCCGCCTTTGGCTGCCATGCCCCCAAGCGCGGTCTCCTTGGAGTGGTCTTATTAGTGGAATGTTGGCACCTGTCGTCAATTAATCCACGTCGGAATCCTGCCCCAAATCAAGGGCTTATATACATTCTTTCAGCCCCCTTCAGACCATCCTGAATACCTTTCTGTCCAGCTGACGGTCTCTCCTGCAGCTTCACATTGTAAGTACACCACCTTATTTTCATGTCATTGCACTTTTGTTGCCCTATATATAACAATTGGTCTATTACAATGACCATATACACATCTCAGATATTCAAATGTATACAATACTTCTTTATTTCATTTTATACTTTTAGACTTGCCAAATGGTAACCTGGACTGGCGTTTATCTAGCCTGTTCAAGGTAGTGACCAATCCCGGGTTAGGTCACACCTAAGTGCAAGCACACAGGGCAACATAGTGTGGTTCCCGCACTACCCTCACCTTGCTCATTAGGTAATATACTTTGTACACTTGCCTTTTCCCACATGTGGGCACTTTTTCACCTGTTTTTACATGACTCACCCACTACCTTCAAGTAGTTTTTGCTTTTCACATTTTTGTGTGTTCACTTTCCATACACCCTTGTTGTCCACATTAGGGATTCACGCTTGGTTTACATACTTCTTTCACCGTCAAGTGTTATTTTTCACCAATCACACAATTTTCATTTCTTTTACACCCTTTTTTTCTATATGGTCGAGGTACTAATATGCAACTAACTACTCTTCCTTTTATCTATTATTGCGTTTTATTTATCTTTGCATGCACTCCGTTACACTTTCTATACTCAAAATCATAAGTATGGCATATGTGTGTATACACATATGTATATGTGTGTGTGGACTTTCCCACGCACAGACGCATATACCCAATATGCACAGGCCAAGGCCAATGCAATGGGTATATATATGTATCCATGGTTTCTTATAACCAAGTAGATACAAACACATACACTTTTTTAAACTTTACGTTGGAGTGCATACTAATATATATTATTCCGATTTTTGTTGTTTTTTCCTTCTCGGGTTGTTGCTGCAGGTGTCCTCCCTATTTGACCGACTGAGTGGTCTGCGCATAGATAGGGGGCGCTTTACAGTGTGATCTCTTGTAAGCCACATTTTTGGGATCTCCCCCTGGGAATAGGGGCTGCGGCGGTGATGCCATGGGACCTCTGGGGGAAGGTGAACAGGCAATCTTTCGATTTTAAAGGGATCTCTTTAACAGAAAGCTCCTTGGTTTAGGACACTCATCATTGGGTAAATATGCTGTATTGATGTGTGATGTACCTGTTACCAAATATACATATTTAATTTTTTGACACATTTATTTTTGTGGTATAATTTTAGCAGATTGACCTTTGAAGAAGACCTGGAATATATAGGTCGAAACGCGTCAGTTCCACAATTTTGTTATACGTCTATGCATTATGCTGTACTGATATAAACATATGTATACAGTGTATATGTTGAGTGTCATGTATTGATATACACCCATATTGGAGCTCATTCTTTTTAACCAGTGTGTTGAAGCTACTTTTGTACAATAAAGATACATTTTTTTATATATTGGCCTTCTATCCTCTTTTTTGCTGCCTAAAAACCCCAATTGGGGAACTTGCTCTTCTTTTTTGGTATGGATTTTAAGGGGAACTCCACACCAAAATTTAAAAAAAAATAGCGTTGGGTCCCACCTAAAATCCATACCAGGCCCTTATCCGTGCAAGCATCCTGGCAGGCTAGGAAAGGGGGGACGAGCGAGCGCCTCCCCACCCTCCTGAACCATACCAGGCTGCTTGCCCTCAACATGGGGAGGGTGCTTTGGGGTGCCCCACAAAGCACCATATGGGATGTGGATTAAGGTAGTAAATGCTGACATTCTTCTTTATCGTATGACATATGAGGCATGGGGTTCCGCCAAGAAGTTTAGGAAGGTGTGGTTTCGGTGGGTGGACTCAAAAGATGCGCTGGAGGGGGAAGTGGATCAATGAGAGGTTAAGGGGGGAGAGGAGATGCTACATGATCAAAGTGTTTTGATAGGCCCTAACTGAAGTTAAGGGTTAAAAGTACTGCACACTGCTAAAAATGATGGGGTTTTGGATCAGCATACTCCATCTGCGATTGCCCATGGTTTCATGTATATAGTTGAATTACACAAGGGGGGGCTCATTTTGTCCTTGGTCTTTTAGGGTGTTTAGGGGTCTTGAGAGGGGAGGGGGGAATTTTGATAGTACTTTATTGTTAAAATTGCTGGGGTAAAAAGTCTTGTTTGTTCATAGTTAAAAAAAAAAAAAAAAAATTTATGGAATACTGAAGTCAGATATGTAACTCCGGCAGGAATCTTTTATAATTGGAGTTACTGGCCTTTTGGCTGGTACTTTGAATTGTATAATTTTCTTATGTCTGTTTTACATTTGTATGGCATTTTCTATGTGAACTATATTTTCTGCTAATAAAGTCTTAAAGAAAAAGAAAAAGATTAACAGAAAGCTGCTCTACTCACAGGACAGCTCTGAAAGTCTCTGCTTATGTGGAGGGGGGTGTGTGTCTTTCCTCCAATCAGCTGTCTCCCAGTGTAATCCAACACTACACTGCTACTGCTGAATGAGGAAGTGAAAATTCTAACATGATGTGCACTTTCTAAACAGTATATAAAGCTGAAGACAGCAGCTATACATGTAAAACTTATGTAGGGAGATTTGTTTCATCCCTGTGTATCATCTGAGGGTGTTCACTTCACTGGGTATATGTGAGGGTTTACATCCACTTTAACTCTTTGCAGGTATGGGTACTAAGGGGTAAAATTCTATGCCTGTACTTATTCCTCTAGGGGGAGGGGCGGATATATGGGGGGGGCTTATTGTAAAGGGGGCGTTAAGCTTTTTAGGGAACATGGAGGTTGACAGGGTGTTTTTTAAGGGGACCTCCCCAATGTTGGAAGACATATATGATATAGGAAGGTGGACTGCATGCTCACTTCTCTGCTTCTTCTGGCCACCCAAGTTGAATGCTTGGAAAAGTATCTGGTTGGCAAATTAGAGGATCCTCGTGCCCTTTTTCTCCATTTATTTTAAAAGGACAGTACACTTTTAATTTTTTTTAAGGTTTATCCCTACTCAGCAGTGACATGGAAGCCTGCCATCCTGCTAATCAATAATATAAACAGTGGACACAGGACAGGTGCACAGGGAGAGAGCAGAACACCAGCTTTAACATCTCTGTTGAATCTCTTGTGAACCTTGAGGAGTAAATTCTTCACAGTGTCTGCAGCTGCAGATGTTAGTGAGGGCTTGTTTAAAGCTTATGTGCTTTATATGTCCAAACTCAGGTTTTGTCAGAGCACAGAGGTTTTCAAAAAGGATCTGTTCTGGGTCTCTAAATTAGTAAATATTCCATATTATATTATATTATATTATATTATATTATATTATATTATATTATAGTATCTACAACTTACTAACTATGCTAATTTCTAAAGTACTGTGAGATATAGATGTAATAATTCTTAGCAGTGACCATTAGAAAAGTAAAAATTGTTTTATTTATTAATTAATTATATTTACTACATTATATTTACTATATGTACTACAGGGCAATGACTTTGGTATGATTCCTCAAACAAAACATGGGTCTCGGTAGAAGAAAGTATGGCGGGTAGGAATTTAGCAGGAGCCCTGTGGATACAGGCTACGTGTAGGGGGGTATCAAAATGGACATCTCCACTTACATGGAATACTCTAGCAGTTTGGGAAAGAATGTATAAAAACGGGAAATATGCCCCCTGCACATCACCGTTAGCTCCATTAGGTGGATACCCATGGTTCCCCCCCGGGCTAGGAAAAGGGAGCATTAGGCCCCTGGGGTTCAGAGGGGAATACAATGTGCTTAAGATATGCTCCATCAAGAAGCCTACCCCCTCTAACAGAGTTGGTATCATTTCAAGGGGACATACCTATGTCTGGGTGCAGGGGCGTAACTAGAAATAGCAGGGCCCCATAGTAAAATGTTCTATGGGGCCCCTCTGCAAACAGCCCCCCCCCACAGCTGCCCTAGTGTCAATGCAGCGTGACCTGTGCCCAATACAGCGTGACCTGTGCCCAATGCAGCGTGACCTGTGCCCAATACAGCGTGACCTGTGCCCAATACAGCGTGACCTGTGCCCCATACAGCGTGACCTGTGCCCCATACAGCGTGACCTGTGCCCAATACAGCCTGGTCTGCCTGTGCCCCATACAGCCCCACCTATGCAGAGGAAGAGGCAAGCCACCCGGATCAGCAGAGAGCGGGATTGCCCGCTGTAATAGCTTTCATTTGAATTTCCTCTCTTCCCGGGGCTCATCGTCACATAGCCCCACCTCATAGCCCAACGCCTTTGATGACGTCACATGTCCCGCATTGGATCGGCCTTCTGTCTATCAAAGGCACCGGGCCAAAAGGTGGAGCTATGTGACGTGAGCCCCGGGAACACTGGAAGTTCTAATGAAAGCTCTTACATCGGGCAATTCAGCTCTCTGCTGATGCAGACAGCTCGCCTCTTCCTTTCCTCTCTCTTCCCCTGGCTGGGAGACTGTGTCGGCAGTGCTCTTATCCTCACTGGGCCCCACTCAGCTGCGGGCCCCATAGTGCCCGCATGGGTCGCTATGGTGGTAGTTACGTCCCTGTCTGGGTGGAGATATTATCAAATGTGGGACTTCTTTAATAAATTAGAACCTCAGGTAAGACCCCTGAATTGAATATATGAATATGTCCACCTGTTCCGGTAAGCGTATTTGCTCCTTATATTTTTTTGGCTGTGGATATTAAGTACTGGAACATCCCTCTTGTGAATCACGTAGCACCTTTAAGAATCCTTTTTCTCATCCAACACTTATATTGTTCACATTTATTGGACATTTATATGAACATCACGTTCACGCTATTGATCATTGATTTGATCATGGACTCACTATAACATTGTAATGGTTTTTATATGTTTCCATTATTGTTGTTTCACACCTGATTACACATCATCATGCTGCACAGGTGTTAGTCACATCTGTGCGGGTCATCCAATATGGTTTGCTATGTTTAGCGCTGCATTATATTTTTTTCATCATTTTGTACATTGTCACTACTTTGTTGATGCTGGCTGCTACATGTGTTATCTGATTTTTTTATAGTAGCGCAACCACACTGTTATTTTATATTAAGACCCCTGAATTCCCTGACGACATTTGAGAATATGTGTATGAAGATGTCAAAGTCTAATCACTTATTATCACAAATGTATAAACTGGTTCTCAGCAGTCAAAGTAGTACAACCCCTTATTTTATTAAAGAATGGGAGAAAGAATTATGATGGGAAAGATCCTGCGAGCCAAACAAAACTTGGTAAAACACTACTCAGCTGCGTGCGTTAAACACGTCTCATACACGTGCAAATAATAAATGTAAAAAAAAATTATGCTGCGCTAGAGTGTGTTGGACATGCTACTAGATTATAGCATGATAGAACAACTGCATCTAAATAAACGCATGTGAATGAGGAAAATAAATACCTCTTCAAGGTAAGCGGACCTAATAATAGATGGATGCTAATAACTGTAAATACAAATGTGAAATATGACAAATAAATATAAACCCATCAAAGTAATAAATGCAAATTCAAATGTGAAATATGACAAATAAATATAAACGCACCAAAGTGCACAAGTACCAATAAGCATAACTGAATCACAGCATTACTAGAAAGAGCAATGAATAAATGAATATAAACGCATCAAAGTGCAAATGTGCCAATATGCATAACTAAATGACAATATTACTCAAATGTGCAAAATATAAACGCATAAAGTGCAAATGTGCAAATAAACATACTTATTACAATATATATAAAAAGTGCTGAGTGCCAAAAACAATTCAAAAGGTGTTTGGTGTCACACAGTACATGTGTAAAAAAAAAAAAAAAAAAAGTCCTCAATGGAACCAAAAAATATAAATAGTTCACTATGAAGTCCTGCAAAAGATATAAAGGTGCCTAAACGTGATGTCCACTGGTGATACAATCAAACTTGCTGGTAACTCTCAAAGTGCCACAGACCATGCAATGGTGCGATTCGGTGACCCCAAAGGTAATGCACTCACCTCAGAGCGTGTGACAAAGTCGCTAGACAAAGTCAAACCACGCTTGTGAACCACCCCGTGTTCTATGTAAATCACATGATCCCAGGCTCCAATGCAGTAAAAAGTATATATAGATGGGAAGAAAAAACTGCATAGTATAATATCGTTTTAAAATTTATTAAAATATATAGATGCTCTCCCCAAAAGGGGTACTCACAATATATAGGTGCATCAGTGCACCGCTCTAAACATGACAAATATAATACTTTCGTGAGGGTATGGTGTGCATCTCCTCAGTAGGCAGCTCAGCTGTCTCTCGCTCCATCCTGGCCCCTCCCATACGCGTGTTCAACACAGGGATCACGTGTCATCATCAGGGGGATACTAATTGGACGGCCGATCTATCATTTTAAATACAATCCCTGCGGCCATTTTGCTGTGACTCTAGTGTTAGGCTACAAGATATATTGAAACAATATAAGCTAAGTGAAACTCAGGCACAGCTGATGACCAACTGATCTCAATGTATTACTCATTAAACCAATATAATAAGCGTTAATCACCAGTATTTGTTGGAGAAAAGGATCATCTAATATATATATATATGCACCATATCGCACCGCTTAGGGGAACGCTTAAAATGCTCATTCTTTATTCACATTAAAATCTATGTGCTAGACAATGTTAAAAAAGGGGGTTATAGCCACCTTTACAAATAACTAACTAAACAACCCATATAAAATAATATAACAAAAACAAATTCAATTAAAATTAATGGATACAAGCTACGGGTGGAGATATTATGGTTATCAAAATGGACATCTCCACTTACATGGAATACTCTAGAAGTTTGGGAAAGAATGAAGAAAAATGGGAAATATGCCCCCCCGCACATCACCGTTAGCTCCATTAGGTGGATACCCATGGTTTTCCCCAGGCGGAGGAAAAGGGAGCATTAGGCCCCTGGGGTTCAGAGGGGAATACAATGTGCTTAAGATAAGCTCCATCAAGAAGCCTACCCCCTCTAACGGAGTTGGTATCATCTCAAGGGAACATACCTATGTCTGGGTGGAGATATTATCAAATGTGGGACTTCTTTAATAAATTAGAACCTCAGGTAAGACCCCTGAGTTCCCTGACGACATTTGAGAATATGTGTATGAAGATGTCAAAGTCTAATCACTTATTATCACAAATGTATAAACTGTTTTTCAGTGGTCAAAGTAGTACAACCCCTAATTTTATTAAAGAATGGGAGAAGGAATTAAGTTTCACATTTTACCATAATACAAATAAAAAAACTAATGGAATTAATGCACTCTACATCTATAAGCTCAGCAATACAAGAAATGTCATACAAGTTTATGGTTAGATGGTATCAGACCCCAGCCCGATTAGCATAGATATATCCGACAGCTGATGAGCATTGCTGGAGGGGGGGTGCAAAGAGAAGGGTACATTTCTCCACATATGGTGGTACTGCCCAAAGATCAGGGAATTCTGGGAGGGAGTAGCAATATGGATAGGGAGGATGACGGTGAAACCCTTAGAGATGACACCTCTACATTTCTTGTTCCATGGGACAGCCGGATCTATTAAATCATTCAAAAAAGTGTTACACCACACTTGCTAAATGCAGCAAAAATGTTAATACCTAGGTATTGGAAGCAGACTGCATGTCCCACTCTACCGGATTGGAAGAGAGAGGTAGATTTAATAATGGACGCTGAAAAATGGGTGCACGAGATAAAAAACCAACAAGAAAAATTTAAAAACATATGGGCAGGCTGGAAGCACTATTCCCCAGAGATAGATAAAGATTAAAATATACTAGGTGGTAAACCTAGACCTCCCCTCCGGAGTCCCCTCACTGCCCCCAGAGGGGGGGGGGGGGAAGGGAAGAAGAGGAAAATTTTGGATGTTGCAGTATGTACTCATTCCTCTCAAAAGTGCACTTGATACTAGGTAAATAAATAAGAACTGAACCACAACTTTTTTTTAGGAATATGTGGCGTGAACAAGTGTTTGATGTGTTTGTTGGAGGGTGGTTGTTGGGGGTGGGTGGGGGAGGGGGGAGGAGAGATAGCTACCAATGGAAACACACAAGTAAATTGCACAGTCTTCAGAGATTACGAAGGAGGGTAAAATAAATATTTGACTGAATTTGATAGAACACAGTATTTACACAGGATGGTTGGAGGCGGATTATCCGCCCATAACTTATCCCCTGGGTTTGTTTTTTTTTTTCTTTCAAACATCAAAGCACCGAAATCACAAGGGCATAATAAATACATATAACCACGTAGGGAATAGCACTTGGGAAACACAATTTTTTTTTTGTTGGCACTTACCTCTCCTCCCCTCATAGCTCCCCCACCCTCCTCCTGCACCATCATATATTAGCAATAAATATGTATGTAAATGTGGAGATATTGAAGGATTTGTTTATGCTTCGATCTCCTATATTTGTTTGTCATTTGTTTGCTATTTTTGTAAAAGAGAAAATGTTAATAATAAAAAAAACGAATTATTAAAAAAAAAACACACATATATTCATACTCATAATGCGAGGGTAATGTAGAGGAAGACATATTGCCACATATCGGTCAAAAGCCATCGCTGTCAATAAGAGACTCTGAATCCACAAAGTAAATAAAGAAAAACAACTGGAATATACAGGCAGCAAAAGCCACTTTATGATCGCTACTATATAAAATATATAACAATTTAGGAATAGTGGTGGAAATATATAAAATATCCAAAAGCGATAAGTTGCACAGAAAGAAGTACATTGGATTTTGAAGCTGAAAAACCAAATTAACAAGTGTTAAAATAAGATTTCCAGTAATGACTATAAAATATGCAAGTAAAATTCCACAGAACAGTAATTGTCTACAACATTATAAGCAGAACTACCAGAATACTGTACACTTTAAACATATAAATTGTAAAACGTATGAACAATTTTACAAGTTTTTATAAAAATGTATAAATATACATATTAATAAAAAATATTGGTATTAATTAAATAAATATGTATATAAAACCAGTAAAAAAAAACCTGCAGAAAACTACTAGAAAAAAATATAAAATAATCCATAAAAGTTAAAATTATAAACCTAGATGTCACTAATAAAATGTTTAAAATCTAACTTTATATTCAATTAGGGTATAAGCAATGTGTCTCATAAATCCAATTATACCTTTCTTAGATAATCCTCTAAAAGATTGCTTCCCCTTCAATGTCCCATAATTTTATCAAACTCCCTAAAATTGGAGTAGACTAGAATTTTTGTCAGAAAATTTCCTAAAATACAATGAAACACTGTGATTTTTGTATCCTATATTAATATTGTGGATTTGTTCCATTACCCTCTTTTCAAGACAACTTTTAGTGTGACTTATATACTGCAGGCCACAGGGGCACTGCAACATAAATACAACAAGTTAGGTGATGCACAAAATTAAATTTCTTATTTTAAATTTGTTAACAGTGTAAACATTTATTTCAGCTCACATACTTGTTCTATGTGCAACCTTACATTTCCCACAGGCATACAATTCCTTCTCATTGATAAAAGTATGTTGTTTTTTAGATGGTGGGTCAATAATGTTTTCAACTACCGCTTCCCAAACATTAGGGCTACAAATACATTTAGGCTTGTTCAGAAGGCTTTTACTCAATACACAATAGGCCAGTAAATTTTCCATCCACCCCTATATATTAAAAAACATAACAAAAGCAATCTCAATTCCCTCTATACCTTCATTCCCTTTTGTCTTATTCCCAACCCCAACTAAAATATATTTTCTCTGCATCTTATGAAAAAAGCCACAATAAGGTCTATAAGAGCGCTTAGATCCAGGTGTAACTGTATTGACTGTATAATAACTTGGCATGAACTAGTAAAATACCAGTATCCATAAAACAAGAAGTGTAGTTTTTTTAAAATAAAATGTCATAACCTTAGAATAAAAAGCCATGCAACTAATAGTGTCAGATGTTAATAACAACCTCCATGGCTTAAATCTGATTACTTACACATTTCCTACATTCTGTTTGGCTGAATAAACCTGATCCCCTTAACCTAACATTTATGAAACATGGTGTTCCAATATCATGGATTAGAGGGGAGGTATTGCAATTATATATTCTTCCCTGGCGGACAATTTGGACAAACCTTACGTGAGATCCTGGGAATCTGAGTTAGAACTGCAGTTACTTGTCCGGACAAGTGGTTTAACTCATTCTGACGCTCTGTTAAAGGCATCATGAGTATCTCTTTAATCAAAGCAAATGTTAAAATCCTTACTAGATGGTACTATGTTCCCACAGGACTGGCCAAGATCTACCCAGACTCCTTCCCCTTGTGCTACAGAGGGTGTAATCTGATGGGCTCCATGTACCATACTTGATGGGCTTGTCCCCATATCAGAAGCTATTCCCTAAGACCCTATGATCAACCTTCTGAACCACAGAGTAAGCAAAGTCCCTAAATACACTCAAACTCTGATCCTTTTTTTGTTTTTGGGTGCTAAAATCATGATTGCAGGAGCCTGGAAGAAACCCTCAGTCTCAAATCTCCTGGATCATGTCCCAGGAACAAATTGTAGCCAAGCTCCTGGATAGAGTCCAGCTATTTGAAACTATCTGGGAACCATGGGCATGTTATATAAAAGTGCCTCTTTTTCCGGGTCAAGTACTACTTTAAATGGATCCTCCTGGAAGACCTTTCCCCTCCCCTACCCCGTCTTGGGGTCCATCAACTCTAATTTCTTCGCTTCTCTATTTCCCTTCTTTCCTCCACTGCTTATTTGTCATACTGGCAAACAGTCTTAGATTTCCACTGTTTACTATATATTTACAGATAATGACCAGGAGATAAAACATCCAGGTCTGATAGTAAGCTCTTGAGATAAAAAACCACAAGGTTCTACTGAGATGAGCTCCGACTATTCTTGGCAGAGTCTCCTAGTCCACAGCGTGAACCCATAGGGGTGGTGTGGATGACCCATGCCAAGATAGTTGGACCCTAATTGTCTTCTTATATGTCTGTGCTTTGTCATTAACCACTTTCAGCATAACTCCCACAAGAAGAAGCGCGGATTCTTGATTGAACCTAATGGATAGCATATTGATGTCTACTACTAAAGAGTGATTATGATGTTTATTAAGCTTAAGTTACAATTTCCATGTTCTTTGTTGTTATACAAGCATTTTATGAGGCCTTGCCATTCCGACAGTTGCCATTATTATTTTCTTGAAAAACGTATAACATATTGAAAATAGATCTGCTTACTTGTCCGCAGTTGAAGAAGTCCAGGATGTGTCTCAGCACTTGCAACCTCCAGCCTTGATGTATGACAGCTGGACTAGGCAGGGGAAACCAGGGGCTGATGGAGAGCCAATGTGTGGAAATGCCCGTGCTGGGGAAGGAACAACCATCAAGGCTGTGACAGGTCTCCCCGTGGAGACAACGTGTGGAAGCGGCGTCTAGCAATGATGTCACTCACTGCACCAGCAGACCTAAGTGGAAGCCAATGGATGAAGGGGCACTTGGAAGGCAAGCCGATAGTTCGGGTTCCATCGCTATGATGACATGTTTCACGCTTCTGCACCTTGTCAATCATGTGACGGGATGGACCAGTGAGAATTAAGAAGGCTAGAGACCGGAAGTAGTCTGGGGGAGTTGAGATATTGCAGTTGGCTGTAGACACTCTGACTTCTCCCTCTGGGAAAATATACCCTTTCAAACCAGGCTCAATGCGCAATGTTATATAGCCAAATACAATTAGAAATCAAAACTATATATACAGTATATATGTTAAAACCACTCATGATTTAGTCTATTTTTATAAGAAGATAATGTGATGAGAATTTTTATATAATGATATAAAACATTTGGAATAAGGTTAAGTAACAAATTAAGTGAAAAAAATCATTAAACTTCATAAAAAAATTAAAAATATAAATTAATGATGATAATAATATATATAATAATATATAATAATAAATCTTAGATTTGGAACTATCACATGAACAAGGTCATATCATTTCCCAAAATTACATTAAACAAACTAGTGGTAACTCTTATTTGCACTATTAGAGTTGCCACCATCTCTCATGCCGCATAAATATTCCAGGAGGCCAATTCCAAAGGCTGCGCCGAAACTGCACAAAAAAAGACTATGACAAACATGGTCAGATTTTTACGTTAATACATTCTTAGAAAAAGGTTTTTCTAAACCCTTACTGCATGAGGTCTTCCAGAAACATGCGGTTTCCTTGCCCCCCATTTAAAACGGAGATCTTTAAGCTGAAGAAGAAAATATGCAATCGTATTTGTTACAGGTTACAATGACAAACATAAAAAAAAATTACACAGGCTATCCGTAAACATTGGAACATTTTACAACTGGATCCTAAACTTACAGATATAATACCTAGTGACCCTCAAGTTACCGTAAGGAGCACTAAAACACTTTAAAACACCATTGTTCCTAGTAAGCTTGGTGTGCAGGGGGGCTGCACTGATAATCGATCAGCACAGACCCCCCCGTCAGAGGAGCAGCCGATCTGCTCTCCTCTACTCGCGTCTGACAGACGCGAGTGAGGAAAAGCCGATCACCGGCTCTTCCTGTTTACACTGTGATCAGCCATGATTGGACACGGCTGATCATGTGGTAAAGAGTCTCCGTCAGAGACCCTTTACCTAGATCAGCATCAACAAAGTATGGATAATAATTACATATTTTATTGTCAAAAGGTTAAAAAAGACATAACAATCAATAAAAGAACAGAAAAAATGGATGCTAGGATTCCAATGATGATGATACAGCAATAATGTAAGACAGATTCACAAAGATACACTCAACCCCACAAAAACTGTTCCAGCAAGAGAGAAGCTGTACAGTAGAGCCCAACGCGTTTCGAGGTTTTATCAGTGTTCAGACCTCTTCTTCAGGGGCTGGTAGTGAGGTACTTAATCTGTCTAAAGACTTTTTATAAAAAAAAAGTATATATAAATAAGTAAAAATAAACAATGAAGATCAAAAAACAGAATGAACAACATTGTATGAACCAAACATAGCACATTATTCCATATTTACATGACATAAACATCACAGTACTATATAAAGAGAGGTTCTAACCGTGTTATTCCTTGATCAGCATCCTATAGCATCCAATTTAAAAAAACTTTAAAGGGATAGAGTGGTTTGCCAATGGGATTCAAGAACTGAAAAGCCTCTGCTGTCATTGAGGGACTGAATGTGTCCTACACCTAGGACACGACACAAAGGGCGTCCCGCCCACCAGCTGGTGACACTTTTGATGTTGACAGTCGTAAGGTGTGGTTGTTCACTAAAAAAGAGGAGAGTATGTATAGTGTAGAAAAACATGTCCCATACAAAGAAAAAAGGGAAAAAACAAGCGGAGTGATGTCTAACTAGACTCACACCTGCTAAGAGTTTTTTACGAATATATATATATATATATATATATAGTTGATACATACCTGGCCGTGCATATATAGGGTAATTAGCTCCAGTAACAGGCTAAAATGAGGGTGTCTCAAAAAGTGCTGTCTGGTCTAAGCACCAAAGAAAAGGCACCAAGGCAGCCTTTGCAACCAGTGGCTATAATTAAAACAAGAAAGAAAAGAAAGTAAGTATGGGCTCTCTAACCAAGCTAAATTAAGCATAGTAGGTAGAGGCTAATGATAGCTGAGGTTCAGCAGGTGGAGAGTTCTCCTTATGCATGAACCGGCATCCCTGTGCTCTGCATGTAAAATACATGCTGGGCTTCAGGGGTCATTGCTATCCATATGTTGTGTATAGGAGAGCGGTATGGCTTACCTCTGGAGGCTTTAACAGCTACAGCATACCATCCGACGCCCACTCCAGCGTGGAGTGAGGCGTCTCCATTTGTGATTTAAATGGTGCTGTTCGTTACGATCAGATATCTCACAGCTGACTGGAGGCAGCGTCATCGCTGATGGGCGGGGCTGCCCTCCGAGTCCCCGGCGCGCAGGCCAGCCCCCAAACCCTACACACAATTTCCATCCCAGGGAAAACACACGTCACATCCTGGAAACAACAGGATCCGTGCTGGGAGGGAACTGATGTCCGCGTCAGCGGCCCGCGGCGCCCGATCGCCATGGTGACGAGAAACTATCTCGGCCATAGGTGATCAAGAGGGAGGGCCAAATGCTGCCAAGTAAATATGGCACTATTGGACCCCGTGCGCCGAGTGTGGTATCCAGGTGCAGACCAAACAATCACTCAGACCTGCATCGGCACAAACCCACTATGGCACCAAAGCAGATGACAAGAAATAAATAGGAGGAGAAAGGGAGAGGGGAGAGAATGCACAGATGAAAAATGTGCTGGGATATCAGAGACAAGTGGCAGCAGAACATTGGGAAACAGGAGAGAAATAAATGCATATTAATATTAGCCATTGCAAAGAAGGTATATAATTGATTAACATTATAGTATCTAAAGTCTATCTCCATCCTTATTCTCATACCAATCTAGTGATGTTGAACAGAATCTGACCAGACATAGCTGAAGAAGAGGTCTGAACACTAAAAAAACCTCGAAACGCGTCTGAAGAAGAGGTCTGAACACTGATAAAACCTCGAAACGCGTCAGACTCTACTGTACAGCTTCTCTCTTGCTGGAACAGTTTTTGTGGGGTTAAGTGTATCTTTGTGAATCTGTCTTACATTATTGCTGTATCATCATCATTGGAATCCTAGCATCCGTTTTTTCTGTTCTTTTATTGATTGTTGTCTTTTTTAACCTTTTGACAATAAAATATGTAATTATTATCCATACTTTGTTGATACATTGTTTCGAGACTCCTGCCCTTTAAAGTCCCACCAAGAGGAAATTCCCCATTGTGTATCAATATATAGGGATGTGGGCAAGGTGTCTCTTTCCATTAAGTCCCGGTCACCACTCCATGTTCATAGATCAGTGTTGTGGGGTGTCAGACTGACACCCCGCAACAATGATCGCCGTGATGCGTGCCCCTGGAGGCGTGCAGTGGCTCAATATCCTGATATATCCTCATATGACGTCTGGTCAGTATATTTAAACCACTTTGCCACCGTCATTTTACTATATGGCGGGCAGCAAGTGGTTAAACCAATATCTAACAAAACCTTGTCAAGGACCTGTCTCTGACAGGAGGGGGAGGTGGGAAAATGTCCAGCAAAAAAGGCAAGTGTGTGGAAATCTCAGATTAGCAATATGAAGTCCCTTTTGGCAAGGCCTTGACCTAAACAGACACAGGTGAGCATTATTAGGGATTTTGTGATTACATACCAGATTTTGCTCCCTGGGAGTGAAAAAAAAAAGCCAGGATTTTATTAGTGCAGGTATTAAGCCCAAACCATTTGTGTGCATGAGGCCTAAAGTTTTTATTGATGAATCCAAGGTCCAGTATAGGGCTCATCATGTTTTAACCACTTCAGGACCAGCATGTTACACCTCCTTCCTGTGCAGATAATTTTTTTGTTTTCAGTGCTATGAAAGTTTGACTGACAATTACTCACTCATACAACACTGTACAAAACTTAATTTGTTTTTATAATTTTTTTTTAACAGCTTTTTGTGGTATTAAATAACCACTTTTTATATTTACTATATAAAAGAAAAAAAAACCTTCCTAGTATAAAATAAATCAAATAAAAATGCAGACAGTACGAACATTTCCAAAATGTCCTCTTTTTGTAAAGTGGACATCCCAAGGTGATGTCATTTCTTGCCACAATTTCTTGGCAATGGAGAACATTTAGGTGGCTAAAAAATAAATGAAGGTGCATTTAGCCTTTCAAGGCTCATGCACACTTCAGCTCAAAGGAGCTAAAAGAAGTGGCTCATGCAGGCTTATGAGCTCTTTTTAACTTATTTTTTCTGCCTAGAAACTCCTCTCCACATTAGCCAATTTGTCCATGCACACTATGGCTTTTTTCAGGCATATGCTCCTACAGGCAGAACCCCCCCCCCACCAAACTCGTGTTTTTGAGAGGAGCTAGTGCCCCAAAGAACTCAAAAGACCTCAAAAAGCGCAAAAATGCACAAAAACGCACAAAAACGCTTGTTCTAGCTCTTTGTTTTGTTTATGCAGTGGTTAAGAAAATACTATCTAGGAGGGTTTGTGGGGAAAAAAAAGCTTATGCTCAAAAAAGCTTGAAAGAGCACAAAAAAGACCAAGCTTCTTCAAGCTTTTTTTTTTTTAAATGAAATGTATTGCGTTTTTCAGAATAACAATACAGCAGACAAATAAACAAGTCAATAAATGGTACAGATTATAGAGAGGGGGTGGGGTGGGGGATTTGGGGGAGGGGATAAAAGATCAGATGGTGAGGAGGGGGGAAGTGTAAACCCTGGCCGATATAACTACCAATGGGCTATCACTTAAGTTGGGTAGGTAACCTAGGCATGTTGCCAACATGCAAAAATAACTGCAGACAAGAGAACCTAGCAGAGCTGTATGAATTGGGGCCTGTAAAGATATAAATTAAGGCCTGCCAGTAATATTCTCATTGCTGTGCTGTCCAGAAGAGTGTCCAAGAAAGTATGGGGTGGGGGTTAAATTGGGTGGGGCCATTTGATCCAATGGTGGAGCTGGCGATGGGGATGGTTAGACAGCAGTGTGGCTTTAGAACAGATTTGAGGGGTACTAAGGCATCTAGTGGTGCTTATTGTTGTGTGTTAGATCCGTTAGGGCCTGCCTGTCTGCTGGAGAGAGAGCACTTTGTCCATGAACGGGGATCATTTGTGTTGGAATCAAATGGATTTTCGATGGTTGACGAAGAGCAAGTCCATGTTCTCTATCTTGAGGAGGTTCAGTAAGTCGGTTTTGAAGTCTTTGATGGTAGGGGGATAGAGGAAGTCTACGTTTTGAGGATTGCCTCCTGGCTGCCATGTAACAAGTAGCGATCCAGGCCTTATTATGTTGCAGGATTCTGGACTGAGACTTAGTCATGTCCTGTTTGGAGGTATCCAATGAACCGAACAGTAGAAGGAATATGTTGTTGTGGGGGCTAAGTCCAGTAATTGTTGCTGCAAAAAGTTTCACATGATTCCAGTAGGATAAAATATGAGGGCATGACCAGAGTCTGTGCAAAAGTGAAGGTTTGGATATAGTACATAACGGGCACGTGGAGCAGTCTGGAAGATCTTTAGACGTTGGGTGAGGGATATAAGCCTGATGAAGAATTTTGTACTGTTGCTCTCACCAAAATTCATTCGTTATAAAAGCACACGTTGTTTTATAGCCTGATACGATGGTGTTGATAGCGTCCAGGATTGTAAATCTTTGTTCCAAGCGGAGGAGGGGGAGGAGTTGATGGATGCCGTAAAGAAAGCGGTCAAAGGCTTATAAAGATCAGAAATTTTGTGAATGTTCCAGGTTCAAAAATGTGTCCAGTAACGCAATGTTTTGAACCTGGCCACAAAGCTAGTTGCCTGATGGATGTTTAGTAAGTAGTGGGTCGGTAGTTTGAACTTGTGTAATATCTAGGTAGAGGGGAGAGGACTCCCCAAAGAAATATCAAATAGTTGTGCAAATCTGTGTAAACCTTTGGAGGCCCATGTGGCAAACGTGGGATATTGCTGTGCCTGTGGGAACATAGGGTGACCACAAATAGGAAGGTGGTTAGATATATGGGGAGTAGGGATGGGCTGTCTGTTCGGGTCGAACATGAGTTTGCTGAATAGCGAACAATTTGGGGTGTTTGTGGCACATTCGAAAGCAGCGGAACACCCTTTAAAAGTCTATGGGAGAAATCAAAAGTGCTAATTTTAAAAGGTTAATATGCAAGCTATTGTCATAAAAAGTGTTTGGGGACCTGGGTCCTGCCCCAGGGGACATGTATCAATGCAAAAAAAGTTTTAAAAATGGCCGTTTTTTCGGGAGCAGTGATTTTAATAATGCTTAAAGTGAAATATTACTTTAAATTTCGTACCTGGGGGCTGTCTATAGTATGCCTGTAAAGTGGCGCATGTTTCCCGTGTTTACAACAGTCCGTGAGCAAAATGAAATTTCTAAAGGAAAAAAAAGTAATTTAAAAGTACTAGCAGTAGCGCCGGCTGCTATAATGAATTGTCGGGTCTCTGCAATACTCATAAAAGTCATGAATATTAGGGGAACCCCGAGCCAAAATTTAAAAAAAAATGTGTGGGGGTCCCTCCAAATTCCATACCAGGCCCTTCAGGTCTGATATGGATATTAAGGGGAACCCCGTGCCAAAATTTTAAAAAAATGGCGTGGGGGTCTCCCTCAAAATCCATACCAGACCCTTTAGGTCTGGTGTGGATTTTAAGGGGAACCCCACGCCAAAATTTAAAAAAAATGCCGTGGGGGTCCCCCTAAAAATCCATACCAGACCCTTATCTGAGCACGCAACCTGGCAGGCTGCAGGAAAAGAGGGGGGGATGAGAGCACGCCCCCCCTCCTGAACCGTACCAGGCTACATGCCCTTAACATGGGGAGGTTGTCCCCATGTTGATGGGGACAAAGGCCTCATCCCCACAACCCTTGCCCGGTGGTTGTTGGGTTTGCGGGCGGGGGGCTTATTGGAATCTGGAAGCCCCCTTTAACAAGGGGACCCCCAGATCCCGCCCCCCCATGTGAAATGATAAAAAAAGTTTTAAAAATGTTAAAACAAGAGACAAGAGACGGTTTTTGACAATTCCTTTATTAATGTCTTCTTCATTCCCCGCTTCTTCTTCCATCCTCTTCTGGTCTTCATTCGGTTTTCTTCCTCCATCTTCTTCCTCTTCTTCCTCCTATCCTCTGCTTCTTCGGTCTTCTTGTTCCCATCTTCCTCCAGCTTCTTGTTCCCCGCTTCGTTCTTTGGACGATCCGCATCCATGGGAGGTTCCCGCTGTGTGATGCTTATGCTATTCTGTTCTTATATAACTGAGGGCAGGGCCACGTCCCCCTCTGACGCAGAGGGACTTCACGGAGACTTCCCTATGGCTTTCCCCGTGATGTCAGAGGGGGGTGGGGTCACCCGGTTACGTAACCGGGTGACCCCGCCCCCCTCTGACATTACGGGGAAAGCCATAGGGAAGTCCTGTTCAATATCTTTTGGTATACTGATTGAAGTGTCGGGGCTATGATGTCTAGAGATAGTTTGTAAAAGTCAGAGGTGTACCCATCAGGACCAGGCCCCTTGCCTGGAGATAGTGATTTGATTGTGCGTGTTTCGTCGAGAGATATTGGGGAGTTTAACTGTGCCAGGAGAGAGTCACCAATGGTGGGGAGTAGGATCTTTTCTAAAAAGGATCTGGCTTTATGCTCATCGATAGGGTCCTGACCGTAGAGCAAGGCATAATATTCCTCTAAAATGCGGTTTTGTGGAGGTGACAAGGTTACCAGATTTGTCCTTTAGAGTGGCTATATGTGTGAGGGTGTGGGGGCCTTATTCATAAGGGCAATAAGTTTGCCTGATTTATTTCCGTATTTGTGAAAACTGAGATCTAGTAGTGATTTGCGAGTTCTTTCCTATGTCTCTGCCCATAGATCAAAGCAGTCCTTGGCTTTCCGCCAAGCTTCCCTGTGAATTTGTGAGTTATTTAGAGTTAGGTTAGCTTGAGCTACGCATAAAGCTTTGCTTGCCTCATAGTATTCTTTGTGAATTCTTTTTTTTATAGCCAGAGGCATAGGAAATAATCCTTCACCGTAAGACCGCATTCCCGGTTTCCCAAAAAAGGTTGGGGTTGTCAGTATGTTCTGAATTGGTGGATGTAAACGATGCCTAGGTGTCACTTATTGTTACTGTGTGTTGCCCTGTACACACGGTCGGATTTTCCGACAGAAAATGTGCGATTGGAGCTTGTTGTCGGAAATTCCGACCGTGTGTGGGCTCCATCAGACTTTTTCCATCGGAATTTCCGACACAAAAAGTTTGAGAGCAGGCTATAAAATTTTCCGACAACAAAATCCGTTCGTGTCAATTCCGACCGTGTGTGGACAATCCCGATGCACAAAGTGCTATGCATGCTCAGAATAAATTCCGAGACGGAACTGCTCGGTCTGGTAAAATTAGCGTTCGTAATGGATATAGCACTTTCGTCACACTGCAATGTTTTAAATTGTTTAATGCAGAGCACTCTCTTCTTCTTTATAATGCTAGAAGAATGAAGTTGTTTTGCTGCTTATATTCACACAGACTTCTCACAAACTTCTTTCTTTATTATTTATCGTGATTTCATGAATATAATATTTTGATTAGTCACATCTCCCGACAAGATTTTTTTTTTTTATGTTTTTAGATTTTGTATTATTTTGTTTTAGTTTGTTAAATCCTGATCTCCTGTTATTTTTGTAATAAATTTTTTTTTTGTGTTTTGTGTGTCAAGTTATCACAACACCATTATTATCTTGTATTATTTAATCTCAAGGAGATTGTTTGGTGTTGGTGTCTCTTATTAATTTGACATTGTATTTTTGAAATGTACCTGCTTCCTCACAAACAAACTGTCCTTTTTGATGGAATACACATAGGTGAGTATAATAGAAAAAAAAAAACTTTTATTAAGGGGTCATAACCAAAGAAAAAGGGAGGCAACGCTGGAGAAACTGCAGAAATTGGCGAAGCCTTTGGCCCCCAGGGCACACATCAACTATTTTAATGCAAAATTGGTGGCCTGAGGAGTCCATATATAAAGGAGTACAATCTGGTCCAGAAGTCCAAGAGATCATGAACAGCAGCAGATGACATCTATGTCCCCAGGCTGTGGTCATACAAGAGCCTGTGTCTTTTTCCAAACCAGACTGATCCCAGGCCATCACTCTCTTGTCTTCCTTAGACACTTCCTTCCAGGCTGTGGCTCTGGTGTTGGAGGTGTGGCAGGAGGAGGAGGAGGACCTGGAGGAGGAGGAGGACCATGGTTGAACTCACAAACGTGGCTTTGGCTTGTGAGTTGGCCCCTTAACCCCTTATTTAGGGCTTGTAAGATGATATACTCACATATTAGGCTTGGCCCTCCTCCATTTCCAGCATTTTGAAGGCTGTAATGTACACAAAGTCCTCTTGAACACTGTGGGGGGTTCTGAGGGCCGCAGTAGCCTTCCAAAATAGGCCAATTGCTGCCTCCTTCATGTTACTCCTCTTCCTGTCACTTTTTTGGTGGAGGGGAGGGACCTGGGTATCGGGCCACCTCCTGGCTGCCACTTACCCCCGCCCCCTCCTGGCTGAGACTTTCCTGTGTATGAAAAAGGGACATCGTTTTAGTTTTTGGTTCATCAATCACACACAATTTTCAGCTCATGACTGTTACAAATTGAATGTTAATAAATAGAAAAGATTATCATTCTGACCCCAGCATTTTTCATTCTTGTCCCAATTATTTGTGGCCACTACTGTCAATTGATATGTAAAACACTTTGTGAAATCAGAAATTAGTAATCCAAACTAACATATATTTAACATCATTAATTTGACCAACAGAAATATTTAGAAGAATGCTATACCTGGCTCAAGCTGGGCTCCTCCACATGTTGCTGCCTGGAAGGCCCAGGTTGGGCGTCAGAAGCCTCAGCTGAGGGGGAAGGAAGTGTGGAAGGAAGAGTGGAGAGTGCTGGCCTGGGTTCAGTATGGCCTGCCAGAAAATGCAGTCTGTCATAGTACCAGAGCCTGGGGACATAAATGGCATCTGCAGCTCCTGATCTCAGGGAATCCTAGTCCTTCTTGTGCTCCCTTAGATAAGTGCTCCTCATGCCACCAATTAGGGCCTTCAAATAGGGGATGTCTGCCGTGGGGATCACCGGCTTCACAAATTCCAGCAATTGATCCAGCGCTGTGAGAAAGTAGATGCGCAACCCAAAAAAATTTTTTTTAAATCAAATGTGTGCAAAAATAAAAACACCAATAAATGTAATTTCCTGTCAGCACAGATCAACCAACTAGGATCATATACCGGCAAACTAATACATTATCCAAATGAAACCTGTGTCAAATTAAATTATACATATATGCTGACATAAAAACACAGAAAAAAGTCCATAGTGTTCTAATATGCAACATAGGATGCAGATAGAAAATCCCCACAAAGCCCTTTCCAGAATGGGAGCACACACACTGAAACCAGCAGATGATAAATAATAGGGAATGCCAGATGACCGTAATAGAGGTCCCACGGTTCTGGTGAGCGGCCATCTGGCATTCCCTATTTATCATCTGCTGGCTACAGTTTGTGGTCCCATTCTGGAAAGAACTTTGTGGGGGGTTTCTATCTGCATCCTATATTGGATTTTAGAACACTCTATGGACTTTTTTCTGTGTTTTTATGTCAGCATATATGTATAATTTAATTTGACACAGGTTTCAAATATAAATGTTTTTATTAACGCCCAACATGGGCAAGTACAATGCAATACAAGCACACAGCATCACCATAATAAACAACTATATAGATAGGAGGAGTGGCATGTTTCATATATACATGTGATCATACAGTTTCATTACTGATAGTACATCTCTGTTAGGTTGAAATGAAATGATGAAATATCCATTAATCTGAACCTTGCATATGTATATTTATCTCTCTAGGGGATAAGGTAAATAGCTCTAGGGTCTTTCCTTCTACTTACACATTTACTAACCTATTCCCTCCTTCTTTCACCATCTTCTACCTCCATCTAGTGTACTATTTGTGGGCTTGCATTAACAACCCAAGAAAGGAAAAAAAAAAAAAGGGGGGGGGGAGACACCGGGGAAAAGGGGGGGGGGGGTAGAATGACTAGAGGAGGGTAAGGGGTAGATTATGAGAGTGGAACAGGCTAGAGCCCTGGCTGAGTCAAGACAGCCCTGAAGTTTGGACGCACTAAGATGTCTGGTCTATCATGACGTTCTAAGAGCAATGCCCTCTGGGGAGAGAATGAATTGTTTCCATAATGCCCATGTTTTGTTATATTTTTCTTGTTGGTTACTCGCTGAAAGCACCAGGTCTTCCAGCTTACTTATATCTTCTACTTTCTGAATCCAATTTGCTACTGTTGGCAGTGTTTGGTTTTTCCAGCAAAGTGGGATACATGCTTTGCCGACTACTCTCATGTGACAGTCCGTTAGGAGATACATGCAATAATTTTATAACGTCTCATTTAGCAATCAAGGTATCACTTTGTGAAGTTCCCATGCGGCAGAAGTGTCATAGGGCAGAGGGGGGGGTATGGAAAGCAGTATCAGAAGGTCCAAACTCGGCCTATCTGGTTCTCGACTAGAAATGTCTTCGGGAGAAAACCTGGAGGTCGTCAAATGGTAGGGAGAAATTGTTCCAGAATAAATGTCATGTATGAAGCAAAAGCATTGTAGTTACCTTTGGGTAAGAGGTCCTCTTTAGGACTCACGGGTGCCATCTGGTGTGAGTGCCCTGGATCTTCGGCGCTGTCTCTGTGGTCTGGGTTGGGTGTTGCTCTGCGAGGTGCCTGGTCCCGAGCAGCCGCCCTGTTGTGGGATGAAAAGGAGCCAGTTCTGGACCCTTATAGGTGGCGCTCCCAGGAAGTCAAAGAGGCCTGGTAAGTCCCTAGGGGAGCGGAGGGTAAAGGTAGATTGGTCTTTCTTAAAGAAGACAGACAACGGGTATCCCCAGCGATAAGTAGCTCCATGTTGGTGGGCCAGATCCAGGAGCGGGCGGAGGATAGCCCTTCTTTGCAGCGTAGCACGGGAGACATCTGGTAGAATTTGAATTAGAGCGCCATCAAAATCTATTTCTCTGGCCTCCCATGCCCTGCGGATTATACTTTCTTTATGGGAATAATGATGCGGGCGGCAGATGACATCCCTTGGTCTGTTAGGGTCTGCTGAACGGGGGCCCAATGCTCTATGAATACGATCAAATTCTAATCTTTGGGGGAGCGTGTCACCCGGGATTTTATGAAAAATGTCCGCTGCCGTAGCGGCGAGATCCTCAGAGCCTGTCGCCCTAGGGATGCCCCTTAGGCGCAGGTTGTTCCGCCTACTCCTGTCCTCCATTTCTTCCATGTGTAGCTGGAGCATAGTTGCTGCATCTATGTGGGCCTCTTGTAAATGTTCCAAATCCGCAACTCTGTGTTATAGATCTGCTACCGAGGTCTCCCCTGCTGACAGCCTAGTCGATAGTGTCTGCAGCTCCCCTCTTACCTCCTTTATCTCCTTGGGATGTTGTGTTTCAATGCGTGTGATGAGAGATTCGATGTCCTTTTTAGTTGGCAGGGCTTTTAATAGTGCCCAGAGCTCTGTCTCCCCACCTGTGTCTCGCAGCCCGAGCAGCGCCGTCTGCGCTCCCGACTGCAGAGCCTCCGGAGTGTCTGAAAAGGAGTCTGACTCCATCGATGCTGCGGGGGACGCCGGCCGTCCGTCCACTTTCTGTGAGGATTCCGCCGTCACACGTGGCTCCGCCATCTTAGCAATGGGGGACTCAGGCCGGGGCTGCGTGAGAAAGTGTTCTATACTGCCTCCGTTGCTGCCGATTTTAGGCGCTTTAGCTTTCCCTTTGGTCCTCTTCCTCTTGGGGTACATTCCGTGCTAGGATGGGGGGAGTGGGATCAAAATTGGCTCGGCTAGCCGCGACGGGGCCGGGAGCTCCAGCAAAACGTGTGGTCAGTCAGCCATGTCCAGGCCACGCCCCCTTGACACAGGTTTCATTTGGATAATGTATTAGTTTGCCGGTATGTGATCCTAGTCGGTTGATCTGTTCTGACAGGACACTACATTTATTGGTGTTTTTATTTTTGCACACATTTCATTTTCAAAAAGTTTTTTTTGGGTTGCGCATCTACTTTCTCACATCACACTTCCAAACTGAATATTCCTTTTTTTTTAGATTGCAGCACCCATCACATAAGTATAAACATTCACTGTAATATTTTTATAACATTTTTCATATATTGTTTTCATTAATATTCTTTGGGGGTAGCGCTGATTGACCACGTTACACAATTGATCCAGCGCTGCCTTCCTCTTTGGTTTATTGTTATAATGTGGGTGGTTTACCTGCCACAGACAGGGCAGCTCCCTGAACATATCAATGAATATTGGCATAAAGTCATGATCATTGACTAGATCCATTTTCTCTGCAAGACACAACACAAGACAAATACTAATGTCAGGCTAAAGTCTCCTAATTAGGGATGAGCTTCGAGTTCGAGTCGAACTCATGTTCGACTCGAACATTGGCTGTTCGCAAGTTCGCCGAACAGCGAACAATTTGGGTTGTTCGCGGCAAATTCGAATGCCGCGGAACACCCTTTAAAAGTCTATGGGAGAAATCAAAAGTGCTAATTTTAAAGGCTAATATGCAAGTTATTGTCATAAAAAGTGTTTGGGGACCCAGGTCCTGCCCCAGGGGACATGTATCAATGCAAAAAAAAGTTTTAAAAACGGCCGTTTTTTCAGGAGCAGTGATTTTAATAATGCTTAAAGTCAAACAATAAAAGTGTAATATCCCTTTAAATTTCGTACCTGGGGGGTGTCTATAGTATGCCTGTAAAGGGGCGCATGTTTCCTGTGTTTAGAACAGTCTGACAGCAAAATGACATTTTGAAGGAAAAAACTCATTTAAAACTACCCGCGGCTATTGCATTGCCGACAATACACATAGAAGTTCATTGATAAAAACGGCATGGGAATTCCCCAAAGGGGAACCCCGAACCAAAATTAAAAAAAAAAAAATGACGTGAGCGTCCCCCTAAATTCCATACCAGGCCCTTCAGGTCTGATATGGATATTAAGGGGAACCCCGGCCAAAATTAAAAAAAAAAAAATGACGTGGGGTTTCCCCTAAATTCCATACCAGACCCTTCAGGTCTGGTATGGATTTTAAGGGGAACCCCGCGCCAAAAAAAAAAAAAAAAAAACGGCGTGGGGTCCCCCCAAAAATCCTTACCAGACCCTTATCCGAGCACGCAACCTGGCAGGCCGCAGGAAAAGAGGGGGGGACGAGAATGCGGCCCCCCCCCTCCTGAACCGTACCAGGCCACATGCCCTCAACATTGGGAGGGTGCTTTGGGGTAGCCCCCCAAAGCACCTTGTCCCCATGTTGATGAGGACAAGGGCCTCATCCCCACAACCCTGGCTGGTGGTTGTGGGGGTCTGCGGGCGGGGGGCTTATCGGAATCTGGAAGCCCCCTTTAACAAGGGGACCCCCAGATCCCGCCCCCCCCCTGTGTGAAATAGTAAGGGGGTACAAAAGTACCCCTACCATTTCACTAAAAAACTGTCAAAAATGTTAAAAATTACAAGAGACAGTTTTTGACAATTCCTTTATTTAAATACTTCTTTCTTCTATCTTCCTTCATCTTCTGGTTCTTCTGGTTCTTCTGGCTCTTCTGGTTCTTCCTCTGGCGTTCTCATCCAGCATCTCCTCCGCGGCGTCTTCTATCTTCTTCTCCTCGGGCCGCTCCGCACCCATGGCATGGGGGGAGGCTCCCACTCTTCTCTTCTTCTTCATCTTCTTCTCTTCTTCTCTTCTTCTTTTCTTCTCTTCTTCATTTTCTTCTCCGGGCCGCTCCGCATCCATGCTGGCATGAAGGGAGGCTCCTGCTGTGTGACGGCGCTCCTCGTCTGACAGTTCTTAAATAATGGGGGGCGGGGCCACCCGGTGACCCCGCCCCCCTCTGACGCACAGTGACTTGACGGGACTTCCCTGTGACGTCACGGGGAATGCCACAGGGAAGTCCCGTCATGTCCCGTGCATCAGAGGGGGGCGGGGTCACCGGGTGGCCCCGCCCCCCGTTATTTAAGAACTGTCAGACGAGGAGCGCCGTCACACAGCGGGAGCCTCCCTCCATGCCAGCATGGCAGCGGAGCGGCCCGGAGAAGAAAATGAAGAAGAGAAGAAGAGAAGAAGAGAAGAAGAGAAGAAGAGAAGAAGAGAAGAAGAGAAGAAGAGAAGAAGATGAAGAAGAGAAGAAGATGAAGAAGATGAAGAGAAGAGCGGGAGCCTCCCCCCATGCCATGGGTGCGGAGCGGCCCGAGGAGAAGAAGATAGAAGACGCCGCGGAGGAGATGCTGGACGATAACGCCGGAGGAAGAACCAGAAGAGCCAGAAGAACCAGAAGATGAAGGAAGATAGAAGAAAGAAGAAGTATTTAAATGAAGGAATTGTCAAAAACCGTCTCTTGTCATTTTTAACATTTTTGACAGTTTTTTAGTGAAATGGTAGGGGTACTTTTGTACCCCCTTACCATTTCACACAGGGGGGGGGCCGGGATCTGGGGGTCCCCTTGTTAAAGGGGGCTTCCAGATTCCGATAAGCCCCCCGCCCGCAGACCCCCACAACCACCGGCCAGGGTTGTGGGGATGAGGCCCTTGTCCTCATCAACATGGGGACAAGGTGTTTTGGGGGGCTACCCCAAAGCACCCTCCCAATGTTGAGGGCATGTGGCCTGGTACGGTTCAGGAGGGGGGGGCCGCACTCTCGTCCCCCCCTCTTTTCCTGCGGCCTGCCAGGTTGCGTGCTCGGATAAGGGTCTGGTATGGATTTTTGGGGGGACCCCACGCCGTTTTTTTTTTTTTTTTTTGGCCCGGGGTTCCCCTTAAAATCCATACCAGACCTGAAGGTCTGGTATGGAATTTAGGGGGAACCCCAAGTCATTTTTTTTTTTTTAATTTTGGCCGGGGTTCCCCTTAATATCCATATCAGACCTGAAGGGCCTGGTATGGAATTTAGGGGGACTCCCACGTCATTTTTTTTTTTTTTAATTTTGGTTCGGGGTTCCCCTTTGGGGAATTCCCATGCCGTTTTTATCAATGAACTTCTATGTGTATTGTCGGCAATGCAATAGCCGCGGGTAGTTTTAAATGAGTTTTTTCCTTCAAAATGTCATTTTGCTGTCAGACTGTTCTAAACACAGGAAACATGCGCCCCTTACAGGCATACTATAGACACCCCCCAGCTACGAAATTTAAAGGGATATTACACTTTTATTGTTTGACTTTAAGCATTATTAAAATCACTGCTCCTGAAAAAAACGTCCGTTTTTAAAACTTTTTTTTGCATTGATCCATGTCCCCTGGGGCAGGACCCAGGTCCCCAAACACTTTTTATGACAATAACTTGCATATTAGCCTTTAAAATTAGCACTTTTGATTATTCATGTTCGTGTCCCATAGACTTTAACGGTGTTCGCGTGTTCGAACGAACTTTTTTCTGTTCGCATGTTCTGGTGCGAACCGAACAGGGGGGTGTTCGGCTCATCCCTACTCCTAATCTTGTCCCAATATAGGCCTCAATCTATAAGCAGTATAGGCCCAAGTTTAAATGTAACCTTCGTTATCACGATCGGCGCTTCCTATACTCCTTCCTCCTCTCACAGATCGTACGTACGACGCACGCGTGTTACGCTTTATATACACTGTGCATACGTGAAACTCTGCCCGCCCCTGACATTTTTTCTAGTCTATTCCCCGCCCCTTCTCGTTCGGCTCAGTGGGGAAGAGCACATGGCGGAGACAGAGCAGGTGTATGATAATAGCAGAAACGAGGAGGAGGAGGAAAGGCCGAAGCCAGAAACGTCACAAACCCGCAAGAGAAGATTTAAGGCCTCAAATATGGCCTTTGTAGAGATGGTGGAGATGGTGGACATATTGAAAAGGGCCGACTATGACGGGAAGCATGGACCTTACCCCAACCCCAATGTCAGAAATGCCAAGATCATGGCGAAAGTTGTGAAGAGTCTGCACTGTAATTTTTGGGTACGACGATCCAAGGATCAACTGAGGAAGCGGTGGTCGGACCTCAAAATCAGGGAGCACGATCAGTATAGAAGGATCAGGAGAGTGCTGCAAAAAAGTAAGTAGTTGTGCTGTGTTCCTATTCTTTATTTTTATTACTTTCGTGCTGCTCCATGTGCTTTTCTTTACTGATGTACAGTTTAAAATGGCAACTTTCATGTTCATGGACACATTATTCGTTCGTAGGAAACATTGTTCGTTCGGCCAATAAAACACCATGTTTTGTCCGGATGCAGTTCAATGCATGCCTACTTCTCTGAAAATAATTTTGTTGTCTAGATGGGTTAGTAACGAGAATGAAATGCAAACTAGATTCTGTGTAAGGAGAGGACACTCAGCAGCTGTTTACACATCTGGACGCTGGAGCACTAGTGTGGGACACCAGAACACCCTTTTTATTAGGGGACCCACACAGGTGCTCCAGTGGATAATAGAGGGGTGACTCCATCTGTGAAGCTTGTACAAAACAGGTAAGTATTCAAGATTGACAAAGGAAAAAATATTTCTTCATCTTGCAACTCTGCCAAAAGAGACAATTGTACCCCACTTCCAAGCAATGTTTCATATTCCTATTTCTGCCATCAAATATCTGTGTGCTAAGTATACCTATTTTTTTTAACATAGGGGAGAAAAGACTCGGAGGACACCACTCGTCAGAGGAGACCACGGACCCCCCACCTCATGAAGAAGGAGAAATCCCCCAAACCCAAACAGAGGAGGTGGAGGGAGACATGGTGGAAATAGTCACCACAACAGGTGAGTGTCTGCGACCACAGGCTCAGGTAAGAGATGGATGCCTGCATATTTATAATACATGGTGTTTTTTTTTTTTTATATTTAAGGTGATCGTGATGTTGTGAAAGAGGAATGTCACTTCACCAGTGAAAGTGCCCAGATCCTCATCCGGGAGATAATGGGGTGTAATAGGGATTTGGAAAACATCAAGCAAAACATCAATGATGCTCAAAACAAAATGAAGAACATCATTGATGTTTTAGGGAGAATTTAAAACCCCTAGAAATCCCTAACTTATTTCTGCTTTATTGTTTTTTTCTGACAATTTTTTGACATATTATAGAAAAGCCAAATTTTGAAGATGCACACAGTGTGTCAACATGTGCTATCTGCCTTCACGGGAGATCAATGTACGCGTTTTGGGGGTGCAACCCCTTCCTCAATAATAAAGTAGCTGAGAGGAAGGGTTTGCACCCACAAAACACGTCAATTGATCCCCCCATGATGGCAGCTAGCACATGTTGACATTAGGCAATTTGTGTGCATCTTCAAAATTTGGCTTTTGCAGGGGTGACTTCACCCCATCTGCTGAACGCAATATCAAACACAGTTTATAAATACTCATGTCTGATATTGCCTTCACTTTCTATAAAAGTTGAACTTTGTAAGTTCCAGAGTATTGTATTATTTTATGGTTTTAAACATGCCTGTTTTACCTCAAAAGGCAATTTCTACTTTTAATGTGACCTTAAAAAAATGTTATACAACAAACATGTTGGTTTGTTCTAAAAACCTTTTAGAAATGCACATGTGATTGTGCTTTGATTAAAAAGATTGAGAATCAACAATGTGTGGCTTCTTCTTTCAATGCTTAAAAGCATTTTTTGTAGTAAAGTTAGTGTTTTCAGCTGCAATGGGAGTTATTTACTAAAGGCAAATCCACTTTGCACTACAAGTGCAGTTTCAGTGCAGTCTCAAGTGCACTTGTAGTGCAAAGTGTATTTTCCCTTAGTAAATAACACCCACAGTGCTTTCTAATTTTACACAATCATGCCATTTTCAGGATTCCCAAATTTCGGTCATGGTCAGCTAAAAGAAAGCCAAGCAGTAAATCAAAGCAAATATTTGTTCAGTTTAAAATATATTTTTATTTAAAAAATGTCTCAGACATTGTCTGGCATATCGATGGCCCCCTACACGCAAAGTATTCCATGTATCTTATACGGACCTCACAGGCACTCTGGGGGGGCAAGCCAGGATGGCCAGCTTCAAGCGCCGTCAGGGTTGTTCATTAATATTAATTCCGGCCTCAGGCCCAACTGAGCCAGCATAGTTCCAAGATTTATTCCTTAAAAAGTTGTGGAGAACACAGCAAGCCAGGATGATGTGATTGAGTTTATATTCCGCCATGTGTATCGGTGTAAGAAATAGGTGGAACCGGCTGGCCATTATTCCAAACGTAATTAAAAACCCTCATGTCCGGGGTGAGGGTCCTCATAGGGAATGGCCACATAAGATGGTCCCCCAGTGCAAACGCTTCATCCGCAACAAAGACGAATGGGAGTCCTTCCACATTGTCTTCTGGAGGTGGCAAGCCCAAGCTGCCATTCTGGAGATGCCTGTAGAACTCCATGTGGGCGATGACTCCACCATCTGACATCCAGCCATTCTTTCCCACGTCCATACACAGGAACTCGTAAGTAGCCGACACCACCGCCAACATCACAATACTATTGAACCCCTTGTAGTTGTAATAATATGAGCCCGAGTTGGGGGTGGGACAATGTGGACGTGTTTCCCATTAATTGCCCTGACGCAGTTAGGAAAGTCCCACCGCTGGGCAAAGGAGGCCACAGTCTGCCATTCCTGTGGGTTGGAAGGCAACTGTGGAGTCAAACAAGAAAAATAAATTAATCATTTTGCACATAAACATAAACATGCACATAAACATGGAAAGCAGATTAGATACAAACATTCTTGGCCAACATTAGTATAACATTTATTTTAGGGAGTATTTAAAGACAAAGGTATAAGGTCCACCTATCAGATTCCTCCCCCCACCCTCTCATGGGCCGTTTTAAAAATTTTAGGGGGGAGATGTTTTGGCCAGGTAACCCTCTCCACTTGATTGAGAGTTGAATGTCTAAATAATGTGTATTACTTTGGCCAGCCCCTCCTTACTTACACTATTGGCAGCTCACTGGACAGGTAAGAAGTGTCATAATAGAAAGATATAAATACACACTGTACACATTTTAGCACATTTTTACATTCTGCTATTACCTATCAAAATAATATTAGGATACAAAACTTGAAACAGCACCATCTGAAAGTATTCAGGCAGGCCCTTGCACTACATGCTTTGGTGAATTCATCCATAAATATGACCACAAAAGAGGTGGGTATAGTGTGTATGGGTTTGGCAAAGTCAGCAGATAGAGGATTGGTATCAGCTGAGTTAGCAGTTGGGGGAGGGAGGGTTCCAAATGATTTTGGGACCCAAAAAAAAAACCTCTGGCACTCTGCCTGAATTTAAAGCACAAATCACAATTTTAAACATTTTAGGGGGTATTTAGGGTAAAGCACTACTATGGAGCTGACAAAATACATTGTTAATTGAGTAGACGAGGTGGATATAGGCCCAGGAGAGCATGCTGGGGAGGTTAGTGAAGGCAAATATGTATGAAGGACAAATTTTTTTTTTTTTAAATCTAGCATGCATGAGGACAAAGGGGCCATTCACAGCATATTACAATCATGGTAATTAGGGAATGAGGAAAGAAATACAATATATTAACAAACATTAAATACAATAAAATGTGATGTTAAAGGATAAAAATCTTACCTTAATATACTCCTTCTGAAGGACCTGGATGATGGCAGAACAAGTCTCTGGGATAATGATCCCCAGAGCCTGGGGGGAGATGCCTGTCAAGAACTTGAGGTCCTGCAGTCTTCTCCCCGTCGCCCCAGGGTGGCGACTAGCCTCTGCTTCGGAGTGATGGCTTGCCTCATGCAGGTATCCTGCCTGCTGATATAAGGGGTCAACAAAGCCAACAAACGGTGAAAAACGGGGTCCATCATCCGGAGAAAGTTCCTGAAATCGTCAGGATTATTCTCACGGAGCAAAGGCATGTGACACAATTGGTCACGCTGGAGCTACCAATTCTTGGTCCATGAACTCCTCCTCGCCCTGTTCATGGACTGGGCTTGTGTCAAAGTAAGAACCCCAACACCAAGCCCCCACACAGCACGAACTCTACGATGAGTACGTACATGCTACATGGCTAGAAAACGGTCGGCTGGTCAGAACGAAGTAACAGAATGCACTGAAAAACAGCAAGGCCTGTGAAGAGCGACCTGAAAATCAGTAACGAATGGACAAGAAACACAATGACAAATCAATGGGAACACGCTGCACGCACTGAAGACCAGATACAAACCCACAAGCACAAACTGAACAGCAGAAATACGATCCAAAAACCACGAGTCTGAAAAAGCGCGAATCGTCTCTCACCAAACTTTTACTAACTCAAGATTAGCAAAAGGAGCCCAAAGGGTGCCGCACTTGGTATTGAACTACCCTTTTATAGTCTTGTTGTACGTGGTGTACGTCACCGCGTTCTTGGCGTTCGGAAATTCCGACAACTTTGTGTGACCGTGTGCATGCAAGACAAGTTTGAGCCAACATCCGTCGGAAAAAATCCATGGATTTTGTTGTCGGAATGTCCAATCAATGTCCGACCGTGTGTACAGGGCACTACTGATTAAGTGTTTTGTCATGAGCTAGGTAGGCAGGGAATAGCCATATTCTTAAGGGGTTCTGGGTTACTAGTCCCGTTAGCTTGACAGAGATTGGCGCGTGGTCAGAAATGGCAATGTTGTGAATGCAAGATTCCTACAGTATGCATGTTCAAGGAGGGGGGGTTCAGAAAAGTATAGGTATAGTCTATTCTTGGGAGTGATTTGTGAAGGGGTGAGAAAAAGGTGTATTCTCTTCCCTCAGGATGGGTCATTCTCCAAAAGTCCGTCAGTTTAAGACCGTCAGAAAATTTCTGCAGGTGTAAGGGGACATAAGAAGGATTCGTGACATCACGACATGTGTCAGCTAATTTATCTTCCCTTGTGTCTGCAACTGTGTTGAAGTCACCCGCTACCAAAAGGAGTAGGTGGATATGTGATGCTATACTGGATGTTAGGTTTTGGAAGAATTGTTTTGAAGGGGAATTTGGGACATAAACATTGGTTAACACCCACTCACGATTAAACATTTTGAGTGTCACTGTGAGAAGCTGTCCTTCACTGTCTGAATGGGTCAATTTTGCAGAGGAGGATTTTTATGTATTAGGAGGAGGACTCCTGCTCTACCTCTCACTGTTGGGGATCCGACCACCTGGGCCACCCAAAGTTTGAGCATGCGGGTAAAGTTGGAGGTAGTGAGATGTGCATCCTGGAGTACAGCTATATCTGCCTTCAGGCATTTTAAGTGGCAGAGAATCGCTATACATTTGTTGGGCGAGCGTAGCCCTTTAACGTTCCATGAGACTACTTTCATAAAATTTCAGTAGTGAGGGGGGTCTTGATAACATGTTGGGGAGCAAAATAGTGGATCTTAGGAATAGATTTATGTTGGCGACTAGGGTGTCACTGGGAAACAGGGGAGGGAGTGGAATGTAATAGAGTCTTGGAGAAGGGGGCTGAGAATGAAGAGCAAGACAAGAGCATCCTAGGTAAACAATAAAACAAAAACATACCCAGCAGAGACTGTACTTCCCTTTTTTCCACATGTGATACCTATTTCATCGAACAGTGTTATCGGGGGATGCTGCAATTCTCGCCCGTGGAATGTGAAGTGAGTCTCCGTCCTAGAGAACTGATGGAGTTGATAAACGGTATACCCCGGCTCAGGCAGAATAGCTCTCAATTTGTGTAGGTTGGACCGGTAAGGTTGTGTGTGCCTGAAATAAAACAATATAACAATAAACAGTAGAAAGATACATTTTGCTAGAATTAGGAGCATGCCTGTAGGACAGGGGTCTCAAACTGGCGGCCCTCCAGCTGTTACGAAACTACAAGTCCCATGAGGCATTGCAAGGCTGACAGTTACAAGTATGACTCCCACAGGCAGAAGCATGATGGGACTTGTAGTTTTGTAACAGCTGGAGGGCCACCAGTTTGAGACCCCTGCTGTAGGACAACAGGTCTAGTTTTAAACGTAGATACATTTAAGAGCCTGGTTGCGCTCAGAAGGAGAAGTTAGTGATGCAAAGTCGATGACCAAGGACAAGGATCAGCGAATTATGTTATGGCCAGATGAATCAGAGAGGTGTAGTTTCATAGCTGGGTCTTTCATCAGGCTGCGTTGTTCTCGGATCAGTAGTGCGAGAGGGGGTAGGGGGTGCAGAGGTATCCATTGGAATAAAGGCTTGAAGGTGCTGCATAGCTTCTTCCAGATGAGACAAGGTTTTGGGATCACCTGCAGGATCTGAAAAGTGGAGTATTGTTGGGTAAGCCAGAGTGAACTTAACTCCCTTTTGGAAGAGAGCAGCACATATAGGTTGGAATGCCATGCATCTCCTGGAGACCTCTTGAGAGTAGTCTGCAAATAAAAGTAGTTTGTTGTTGTCCAGCTGTAATCATTTGGAGTTTCTGAATGATTTTTAGGATATTGACCCTGTCAGCATAATTCAGAAAGTGGACGATGACGGGTCTCGGTGTATGTCTATCATTGGAAGGAGTCCCTAGCCGGTGGGTTCTCTCGACTGTGCAGGGTGATGAAATTCCCAGGGCATGCGGAATGCGCCTGGAGCAGTTCTCCAGGTCATCCAGTTTGTCAAATATAAACTGCTGGACCTGTTTGGACTGCTGTTCAATGGTGAAGGAGTTTTGCATCTCATCTTCCAAATCAGATACACGGTGCTCTATTTCAGAGAGCCTAGTGGCATGATCGCCTAGTTCCTTCCTCAGCTGTGTGATCCCTGCAGCTATGGCTCTGTCAACTGCTGCAGTTATTGTGGGAGACAGTAATATTGCTACTGCCTGGGCTAAGCCCACATTATGTTTCTCGGGTAAAGGGGGCTGCTGCCGTATGATTTGAAGCCGCTGCTGCTGATACCTGATTGTGCATTCATCTCCTTTTGTTATTATCCCTGTGAGGGAACAGCCGTTTTGACCTGACTGATTCACTCAGGGGTCCATCCATTGAGGTGAGCGGCCATTATTACCGAAGGTGGAGGTCCATGTTTGTCACTACAGTCACCTTATTTATTCTCTCATGTCACTTTATCACTGGAGGAATCATTGGATTTTGCCTGCATCATACTTTTATTGGACTTTTTAGCTTTGTTTATTTTCATTTGTATGCGCTGTACTGCCTTTTTATATGTCATTGTATGGGATTTGATAAATTTACCCTCAGTACCACAGCTGCTTTTTGTTAGGGTTTGGGGTTTGCGCTGGTTGATTCTGTTTACATTTGCCGTATGAATAGCAGAGTTTGCAGGGGTTGTGGAGATGCACAAGGCATCTGCTCCGTCCACCATGTTGGCTGTGTGAAGAGAGAGCTCTGAGCCAGAGGATGCAGGGGCGCCGGAGGGACCAGGGACAAGGAATTTGTCCATCCACCTGAGCCTCTGTGTGGGTAAGAGACGGACCCGGGAATCACTCACTGTCCGCGGGCGAGAGGGTCAGTTTTTTAAGCTGGATCATCCGGAGCCGCTGTTTCTCGCTCCTTTACATGAGATGCCGGAACCAGAAGTTTCAAGCTTTTATAGGCAGAAATAAAAGCTCAAAAGCAGCTTTTTTTTGAGCTGCAGGGTGCATGAGACCTCAAAGTCACCCACTAAAGCCAAGTGCAAGTCTATTGTTATTGGTGGAAGTTCCCTGTAGGATGAAATTGCATTGACTCATATTGCATTGTGTGAAATGGCTAGATGCCATTAATAAACATGGACACTTTAAATGCCCCCCCCCCCCCCCAAAATCTCACAATTATTGGTTGTCAGTAGATTCAATAGAATTTTAATACCCTCTATCCCTCACCATTGGCGGTCCACAGTGGCATTTTAAAACCCTCAAGCAATTATATATTTTCTCAACGCAGAGGTAATGTAAGATAAAATGGTGGCAGTTGCAATTCTTTATAATGCATTTTTGCATAACTGTTTGTTTTTGTTTTCAGGAAAAAATAATACTTTTAGTGCACACAAACACAATATAATACCCAATTATTGTTGGGTTGTGTCAAGTAAATACAGTAAATGTCAACATTTGAAGGCTTAAATTGAATGTGTCCTTGAAAACTACAGTATCCACACTTGTCCATAGATGATGCTTTAAAAAGCTACAGTTTATCCACTTATTCTGATATTAATGCTCATATTAAGTTAGAATTATCATTATTATTTTTATTTTATTTTTCCTTATTAAATATTTTTAGGTTACAACTGCACAATCATTCTAGTTAACAGAACATCTTTTGTTCATAACTTAAACATATCACTCTTAAAAGAACAATAGAAAGTTATGACAAGTTTTAGAGTGTAAAGTATATTTCCAAAGAGCTACAAAATTGTTTAAGCACAAATATGGAAATATATTATTACATAATTTACTTATTTTAATAATATTAATTATTATTATTATTATTATTATTATTATTATTATTATTATTATTATTATTATTATTATTATTATTAATAATTATTGATATCAGTCATCATTATTTTATACATATTTAAAATCTATATCATTATTTTAGAAATTTAAATAGATAGATCTAAGAGGAGCTAAAGTAGGAGAAAAGAGTTTAGAAGGAGAGTTATTTCTAGCTATTCAGTCCTGAGGAATGTTATGTCCGATCATTTGATACAAGGATGTGTATATGTGATATGCATGATATTTGAATGTACTGATCAATCAATTGTTTACTATAAATAATCATAATTCAGGGGGAATTGTTAGAATATTATTCCAAATTCATAATTCGGCGCTTATAGGTGTTATACTATATTCATGGCAAGTATGCAAAATATATTTGGTTTTATGCTTAACCACTTCCCACCCGGCCTATAGCAGATTGACGGCCAGTCAAGGCACAGTCATAAGACACACATGCCGGAGAAGCCATGATTTCAAGCTTGATACATTTTTCATAAGTATTCCTTCTATTTCTTATATTTTTACCTACACTGAACTGAACTGTTAACCTTTTTACATTGTAGTTATGATGCCAACTGTGTGTCAGCCTGGCTATCAATACTAATCTTCTGGAAATGCCTATAAGTATACTAGAATATTAGATATCTTCATTATTCTTCAGGTTTGGCTTTTCTGAACCTCCTCCACTATTACTATGCTGCTCAACTGCGGGCTATAGCCTCATGGGTTACCCTCCTGGTGTATGATCGCTGGACCCAAATAGATAAATTATGGCTAGCCCCAATTCACCCGAACAATCTATTATGAAACACTGAAGCTGACATTCCCTCCGCCTCTTTTTTGCACACCATGAATTTGCTGCGCAATATTTGACTACAGCTAAAACACACCCACTCCCTACAATCTGAAGCCTCTTTATTGACAGCTTTCCTCTATAATCCTAAACTACCGGATAGCCTTACCTATCATATGATTTCCCCTTGCTTACAGAGAAACCTCTTTCACTATGGCCATCTAGTGAATCCAGTGACGAGAGTATTGCTATCTTTTGAGGATCTCAAGGAAAAACATGAGCTACCTCATAGTGCCTTTTTTGGCTACCTCCAAATTCCACACTATGCTCTCTCCCTCACGCCCAACCTTCAATTCTCTAAACTGACCCCATTCGAGCACCTGGTTTTGCCAGATATATACAGAATTTTAAATTCTTACAACATGTATTCGGTAGGGAAACATAGTTATATGCTTAGATGGGAGAAAACTCTCGGAGATTAACTCTCCCCTGAACAGTGGCAAATAATATGGTTCCGGGCAGCTAATAGCTCTTTTTGTACACTATACAAGGAAAATACTTACAAAGTACTATTTTTTGGGTACATGACACCATCCCATCTACATTCTATATACCCATCGGCCTCGGATTACTGCTGGAGGTGTCTCGGAGAACTTTATTTCATGTCTATTGGCAATGCCCATCTATACAGCCATACTGGCGCTCGGTCACGGATTTCCTCCATTGGCTGTTGGAGGTGGATGTTCCTTTCCAACCAAAACTAAATCTACTGGGACTTCTTCCCCCCTAAATTGTCTAGGCTAGCCAAGAAACTGGCCACCCATATCTTAACAACGGCCAGGAGTTTGATAGCCCTTCAGTGGAAAAGACAGACCCCGCCGACATTATCTGATCTCTATGCTAGGATTAAGGTAATGTAGAGGTAATGGATCCATGATGTCCCGATTAGCTGACAAGGTTTATGTTATATGTGTCATGTTTTTAAATACATGTATTGTCTGTCTTCCCCCCTCAGCACAATTAAGCACTCATTTTGTTCAGCTGAATGTATACTATTTCAACGTTACATTCAGTAGTGCATTTTAGATTATGATTAAGTGAATTTGATTCGTGGAATGGGTCAATCTCTGCTGTTTCTGTATCAATGTTATCCTGATGTGTTTGCATTCAAAATAAAGAAATATTTTTTACCCTCTACATCTTGGAGTGTGGTCAACAATCATGCGTTCATTTGGCTATCCATTCAGACTGTGGACTGGACCTGCACCCGGTCATTAGAGGAAGGATTGTTCTCCCCTGGAGCGGAACAATTTTGTCTTTCTTTCAGATAGCTTGCAAGTTTGACCGCCACATTGCGATATGGGAGCCCGGGTACCTCAGGATAGATCCCCCATGACATTTCAAGCCCTTTCTCTGTCCAAAAAGTAGAACCTTCTGGCCCAGGAGTGATAAGTAGGGATGAGCTTCGAGTTCGAGTCAAACTCATGTTTGTCTCGAATATCGGCTGTTCGCCAGTTCGCCGAACAGCGAACAATTTGGGGTGTTCGCGGCAAATTCGAAAGCCGCGGAGCACCCTTTAAAAGTCTATGGGAGAAATCAAAAGTGCTAATTTTAAAGGCTTATATGCATGGTATTGTCATAAAAAGTGTTTGGAGACCTGGATCCTGCCCCAGGGGACATGGATCAATGCAAAAAAAGTTTTAAAAAGGGCCGTTTTTTCGGGAGCAGTGATTTTAATAATGCTTAAAGTGAAACAATAAAAGTGTAATATTCCTTTAAATTTCATACCTGGGGGGTGTCTATAGTATGCCTGTAAAGGGACACATGTTTCCCGTGTTTAGAACAGTCTGACAGCAAAATGACATTTCAAAGGAAAAAAAGTCATTTAAAACTACTCATGGCTATTAATGAATTGTCGGTCCGACAATACACATAAAAGTTAATTAATAAAAATGGCATGGGATTTCCCCGCAGGGGAACCCCGAACCAAAATTTAAAAAAAAAATGTTGTGGGGGTCCCCCTAAATTCCATACCAGGCCCTTCAGGTCTGGTATGGTTTTTAAGGGGAACCCCGTGCCAAAATGTAAAAAAAAATGGCATGGGGTCCTCCCAAAAATCCATACCAGACCCAAAAATCCATACCAGTCCCCCCCAAAGCACCTTGTCCCCATGTTGATGGGGACAAGGGCCTCATCCCCACAACCCTTGCCCAGTGGTTGTGGGGGTCTGCGGGTGGGGGGCTTATCGGAATCTGGAAGCCCCCTTTAACAAGGGGACCCCCAGATCCTGCCCCCCCTGTGTGAAATGGTAAGGGGGTACAAAAGTACCCCTAACATTTCACAAAATGGCATGGGGTCCCCCCAAAAATCCATACCAGACCCAAAAATCCATACCAGGCCCCCCAAAGCACCTTGTGCCCGTGTTGAAGGGGACAAGGGCCTCTTCCCCACAATTCTTGCCCGGTTGTTGTGGGGGTCTGCGGGCGGGGGGCTTATCGGAATCTGGAAGCCCCCTTTAACAAGGGGACCCCCAAATCCCGCCCCCCCCCTGTGTGAAATGGTAAGGGGGTACAAAAGTACCCCTACCATTTCACAAAAAAGTGTCAAAAATGTTAAAAATGACAAGAGACAGTTTTTGACAATTCCTTTATTTAAAGTCTTCTTCTTTTCCATTTTCTTTCTTCTATTTTCCTCCGGTTTCTTCCTCCATCTTCTTCTTCCTCTGGTTCTTCCTCCAATCCTCTGCTTCTTGCTGCGGTGTTCTCATCCGGCATCTTCCTCCGCAGTGTCTTCTTCCCTTCTTCATTCTCGGGCTGCTCTGCATCCATGATGGGAGGCTCTAGCTGTGTGACGCTTCTCTTCTTCTGACACTTCTTAAATAATGGAGGGCGGGGCCACCTGGTGACCCCGTCCTCCTCTGACACACAGGGACTTGATGGGGACTTCCTTGCGGCATTCCCCTTGACGTCAGAGGGGGGCGGGGTCACCCGTTATGTAACGGGTGATCCCGCCCCCTCTGACGTCACTGGGTTATGTAACGGCTGATCCCGCCCCCCTCTGACGTCACTGGGAATGCCACAAGGAAGTCCCCATCAAGTCCCTGTGTGTCAGAGGAGGACAGGGTCACCAGGTGGCCCCGCCCTCCATTATTTAAGAAGTGTCAGAAGAAGAGAAGCGTCACACAGCTAGAGCCTCCCATCATGGATGCAGAGCAGCCCGAGAATGAAGAAGGGAAGAAGACACTGCGGAGGAAGATGCCGGACGAGAACACCGGAGCAAGAAGGAGAGGATCGGAGGAAGAACCAGAGGAAGAAGAAGATGGAGGAAGAAACCGAAGGAAGATAGAAGAAAGAAGATGAAAAAGAAGCAGACTTTAAATAAAAGAATTGTCAAAAACTGTCTCTTGTCATTTTTAACATTTTTGACACTTTTTTGTGAAATGGTAGGGGTACTTTTGTACCCCCTTACCATTTTACACGGGGGGCAGGATCTGGGGGTCCCCTTGTTAAAGGGGCTTACAGATTCTGAAAAGCGCCCTGCCCGCAGACCCCCACAACCACCGGGCAAGGGTTGTGGGGATGAGGCCCTTGTCCCCATCAACATGGGGACAAGGTGCTTTGGGGGGGACCCCAAAGCACCATCCCAATGTTGAGGGCATGTGGCCTGGTACGGTTCAGGAGGGGGGGCGCTCTCTCGTCCCCCCCTCTTTTCCTGCGGCCTGCCAGGTTTCATGCTCGGATAAGGGTCTGGTATGGATTTTTGGGGGGACCCCACGCCATTTATTTTAAATTTTGGCATGGGGTTCCCCTTAAAATCCATACCAGACCTGAAGGGCATTTTTAAAACTTTTTTTTGCATTGATCCATGTCCCCTGGGGCAGGACCCAGGTCCCCAAACACATTTTATGACAATACCTTGCATATAAGCCTATAAAATTAGCACTTTTGATTCATGTTCGAGTCCCATAGACTTTAACGGTGTTCGCGTGTTCGAACTAATTTTTTGCCTGTTCGCATGTTCTGGTGGGGGGTGTTCGGCTCATCTCTAGTGATGAGCCTTGTTTGTTAACCTACTTTTTATACTTTTTTCTTTGTTCTTGGTTTTTGTTTTTTGTTCTTTTAACTCATGTCTTTCATGGATTCACCGGTCATGATAATGCAAGATGTCAATATACTGTTACTATGCTCTAGGTTGTGGTACTCGCACCTTTTTGACTACAGTATTATGTAATCATTTCTTGGGTTATACCTATAATCTTCCTATATAACTTTAACTGTTTTTAGCCTCCCTCAGTTTGTTATGCATGCTATCCAGTGAAAGTTATCCTTTTTATCTTTGTATTGAAAAACAAAAATTCTATAAAAATTGTCAATTCTAAAAAAAAAAAAAAAAAAACTCTGGGATGTATAAAACACATACTCTGCCTCAATATAAATAGGGACATTTGCAGCAATCTCTCTCTCAAATATTTTATTCTGTAAAACTCACTGAGGTACATTAACAAAAACTGGAGAGTGCAAAATCTGGTGCAGCTGTGCATGGCAGCCAATCAGCTTCTAACTTCAGCTTGTTCAATTAAACTTTGACAATAAGCCCATGTTCACATCGGGCCATTTTGACATGCGATTTGACATGTCAAATCGCCGCCTATTGCCGGCAACGGCACCGTCCGAATCCAAAAGTAGTTCTTACACTACTTTTTGCAGGAACCTACACAGATGTCTCTGAAATCGCTCCTGAAGCCAGACTAAAATGTAGGTTTGAAGTTCAGCTGAACTCATACGATTCCAAACCCACCTTCAGTGTGAACCCAGGCTGAAGCCAGGAAGTTGATTGGTTTCTATGCACAGCTGCACCAGATTTTGCACTCTCCAGTTATAATAAATCAACCCCACTGTGAGTGTGTCTGTGATTGCATGTAAAAATAAATAGACAGTTTTCCAGCTATGTGCACAAGCTTCTGTGTCCCTGTGAACACTCTCAAATCTCTAACTAATCTGGTAGACAACTGTACAACACTGATTGTGTTTTTAAAGCTTTCTCTGACTACTGCATATCTATTCCAATACACACTGAACAAATGCTGTTTGGAACTCTGAATTTAATAGAAAGGAAGCTTGCACATTTCTAAGCTGACTGACCACAGATCAGAAGCCAGAAAAAGCATGATGCCCATGGTTGCTTTGGCAATTAACCATCCCATTAGTTCTCTGTTTTTCTGAACTGCAAAGAGATAGAGTTGAGGTTAATTCTTAATTCAAAATTCATCAATATTACAGCATGTTTGACTGATAGATTCCCTGTATGCACTCTGGAGCACCAATCATTAAAAGTACATTATTTCAGAGAGGTTCTCCCAAGGCAGTTTTTTATTATTTACAAGATTCATAATGGGAAACATCTGAAAGTAACATATGACTATAAGTTGCTTATTCAGGTATAATGTGCAAAGGGATTAATTATTTAATATCCACTGGGGCTTTTTATATTCATAAATAGAGTTTACATGTTGTGTGTGTCTAATTCTTATTAGAAAGTAGGACTAGCACATGCACCACTTTATCTTAAAAGATCTGGGGTACTGCTTGTTGGAATATAAGAAATATTTTGAAATATAGGGTCCAGGCGATACAAAGTGAAAGAGGGTTTGGACAAGGTAAGTTTAAAAGTCAAATGCAAATACTGAATATACTGTAAATATGATCGACATATTACAACATATAAGAGAGCTCAAATGATGGCAGAGATAAATGCAATGTGTTTATTACAACTACCTCCAGTTGTGCTTTCTGAGATCCAGTTTTCATCGGCTGCACAAGGAGTTTAATGACACTATTGATTCAATGCATTTGATCCATGCACTTTCCACTTCTTTCCCCTGATAGTTTAGGAATGGAAATAGTCCTGTAAAAGTCTAATAAAAGAAGTCTATGGGGCTGCCATTTGCAGTGACCTATTCTATTAAGTAATGGAGTTGGTTTGTAGAAATCAATTATAAATGAACTTAACACTTTAGCAATCAGTTTGAGAACTACCTATTGTTTGTTATATAGTATTACATAGCATGCAATAGGCTCAATTCTCAAAGTTTTCTACAAAGATTATGGTCTTTATTTGACTGTAATTTTTAAATCTCATTGAATGGATATGGCTGAAAATAGCTTTCCCCTTTTGCAAAATAAGGATTCTTATCTTGGTGTGTTATCTTTGGGAATTGTGTCTATTGTGTTTTGCACCTATAGAATGAAATCTAAAAGTCAGTGATGGCAGTGAAACACGCCTTCCCTGAAATTACCACATTGGTGAACCTGTCTCAGCCTTTGTGCCAATTTGCCTGACACTTCAACTCTTCAACCTTAAGTTTGTAAGTGCTTGTCACGGAACGTCCCTCACTCCGCTTGAGTGCTTCCGTCAGTATACCACTTCCTCGCAGTCTGAACTCAGATATCAGATATTTCAACCGCTCCCAAGCACAAAACAAGGCGAGACTTGCTTAGATGCTAACATGGACTATTTTACTTAGAATCAAAATTACAAGACTTTATATGCCGTTGGAACCTCCTCTAACAATACAACTGTAACCTAATTAACATGAGCTAGTTTACTAAATCATACCCAGACTAGGTGACTATTCAATACACATTACCATAAATATCAACACAGGGTTAATTAGAACAAACAACAATGTGTGGAATACCCTTAGAACCTGTGGTAAGCCAGACTAGACTGTTCGTCTCCTAGCCAGTCCTGGAGGCTAATGTGATCAGCTCACTCAATTAACAGGTTGAGTTCAGAACCAAACAAACCAATAATAGTCTCTACATACATCCTGGGAGATATTGTGGACAAATGTTACTGTCCCATTTTAAGTAGTCCAATATATATTTTCTCACTCACCCTGTGCCAGGATAGCACAGGGTGACTTAGACATAAGAGGTGTATGGGGAGTTGAAACAAGGGCATCCCCTACTTTCCAAGGGATTCTGAGTTCCACGGGCCCTCCCGTCACAGTACTCAGTCTGTAGTTCAGGCCAATACAATGCAAACACCTGTGTTTTTCAATCCAGAAACCCTGCAAATAAATAAATCTGATTTTTTTCAGTGGTCACATGATCCAATACCTGATGCCCCGGGGTTTGCTCTTCAGGCCTGAGAGTGGAGTGAAAGCTGTAGCATCTGGTCACTGCCAGTGATGTCATTACTGGCTTTAGAACAAAATCCATGTGATCTGCTGCAATATATCCCACCGCTGAAGACGGAAAGGGACAGACTGGAAGACATGGCTATCTTAGAAGTCACAAACTGACTATGGAAATTTGCAGGTGCTGTAATTTGAATGCTGGAGCCTGGCATATCGGGCTGACAATGCTACCACAATAGTAGAAGTCTCTGGTATCTGTTGTCACCTATTCACAGGAAGCCCAATTTTTTTAGCAATTATCAGACAAAAACAAAACTTTGCCATGGTAAATTTAACAGTCAGAGAGGAACAATTTAAGGGCACACAATGGAGATTACAGTTTGAGTAAGTATACAGTATTATATAATGATGTTCTTTGATGTCCACCGTATTTGTATGCATATACATTTTGCATGGTTTCTTCAGTTATTTGTATGAAACAATGCCAGAAAAAGAGAACTTGGGGCCAGTTCACACCACATGCAGTCCAGTGCATTTTTTAAACACATGGAAATTAGGTTATATGATTTCCAATGGCATAGTTCACACAAATGCAGTCAGTTCCACTGGACGCCGGTCCAGTGGAAAAAAATGGAAAAAAGAAGAAAAAAAAAGTTGGAATGCATTCAGAAACACATCAAACACTCTGTAAAAATGTGCATTCAGAAACGCACCCAAAACGGATCTGGAGTGCGTGTTTGTGGTGTGAACCAGCGTTAAGTGTTTCTGAAACCTTGCAACTAAAAATATATTCAGTTAGCCACAGGAAAGATATCACCTATGTTTCTACTTTTCTCCTATCCTTTAAGGATATTTACTATGGAGAAGGGGTTAGGGTGAGCTCAAAGTTGTGTTCGGACCGAACTTTGGCTGTTCAGGCATTCAAATAAATGTTATATTCAGTATCTCACAAAAGTGAGTACATCCCTCACTTTTTTGTAACTATTTTCTTATATCTTTTCATGTGACAACACTGAAGAAATTACACTTTGCTACAATATAAAGTTGTGAGTGTTCAGCTTGTATAACAGTGTAAATTTGCTGACCCCTTAAAATAACTCAACACACAGTCATTAATGTCTAAATCACTGGCAACAAAAGTGAGTACACCCCTAAGTGAAAATGTCCAAATTGAGCCCAAAGTGTCAATATTTTGTGTGGCCACCATTAATTTCCAGCACTGCCTTAACCCTCTTGGGCATGGAGTTCACCAGAGCTTCATAGGTTGCCACTGAAGTTCTCTTCCACTCCTCCATGAGGACATCACGGAGCTGGTGGATGTTAGAGACCTTGCGTTCATCCACCTTCCGTTTGAGGATGCCCCACAGATGCTCAATAGGGTTTAGGTCTGGAGACATGCTTGGCCAGTCCATCACCTTTACCCTCAGCTTCTTTAACAAGGCAGTGGTTGTCTTGGAGGTGTGTTTGGGGTCGTTATCATGTTGGAATACTGCCCTGTGGCCCAGTCTCTGAAGGGAGGGGATCATGCTGTGCTTCAGTATGTCACAGTACATGTTGGCATTCATGGTTCCCTCAATGAACTGTAGTTTCCCAGTGCCGGCAGCACTCATGCAGCCCCAGACCATGACACTCCCACCACCCATGCTTGACTGTAGGCAAGGCACACTTGTCTTTGTACTCCTCACCTGGTTGCCGCGACACACGCTTGACACCATCTGAATCAAATAAGTTTATCTTGGTCTCATCAGACCACAGGACATGGTTCCAATAATCCATGTCCTTAGTCTGCTTGTCTTCAGCAAGCTGCAGGCTTTCTTGTGCATCATCTTGAGAAGAGGCTTCCTTCTGGAACAACAGCCATGCAGACCAATTTGATGCAGTGTGCAGCATATGGTCTGAGCCCTGACAGTCTGACCCCCCACCCCTTCAACCTCTGCAGCAATGCTGGCAGCACTCATACGTCTATTTCCCAAAGACAACCTCTGGATATGACGCTGAGCATGTGCACTTAACTTCTTTGGTTCACCATGGGTAGGCCTGTTCTGAGTGGAACCTGTCCTGTTAAACCGCTGTATGGTCCTGGCCACCATGCTTCAGCTCAGTTTCAGGATCTTGGCAATCTACTTATAGCCTAGGCCATCTTTATGTAGAGCAACAATTCTTTTTTTCAGATCCTCAGAGAGTTCTTTGCCATGAGGTACCATGCTGAACTTCCAGTGACCAGTATGAGAGAGTGAGAGTGATAACACAAAATTTAACACACCTGCTCCCCATTCACACCTGAGACCTTGTAACACTAATGAGTCAGATGACATCGGGGAGGGAAAATGGTTAATTGGGCCCAATTTGGACATTTTCACTTGGAGTGTATTCACTTTTGTTGCCAGCGGTTTAGACATTAATGGCTGCGTGTTGAGTTATTTTGAGGGGACATAAAATTTACACTATTATACAAGTTGTACACTCACTACTTTACATTGTAGCAAAGTGTCATATGTTCAGTGTTGTCACATGAAAAGATATAATAAAATGTTTACAAAAATGTGAGGGGTGTACTCACTTTTGTGAGATACTGTATTTTAGTCCTGTACAACCCTCTGGTAATGATTGTAATGGTTGTTGAGGATGCCAAGGGGTGCAGGCACTGCTGAGTCTTTAACAACAGGTGACATCACTGGCCCCATTCACTTATGTGGCCCAGAATATAGCACGCAGCCTGGCAAGCCAGGAAAGGATGGGGGAGGGGAGCATGTGCCCCTTCCTCCTGAACCATACCAGGCCGCATTACCCAACATGGGGGGATACCATGAGGGCATGTGGCCTGGAATGGTTCAGGAGGAAGTCCACTCCTTTCGTAGCCTGCCAGATTGCAAGCTTGGATAAGAGTCTGTTGTAAATTTTTCGGGGGACCTCACACTTTTCTTAATTTTTGAGTGGGGTACCCCCTTAAAATCAAAAAGGCCTGGTATGAATTAAAGGGGAACCAAATGCCATTCTTTTGTAGGGAAGTCCCCCAATAACATCTATACCAGACCCTCACATAGAATAAGGCTCTGGTATAGATGAATGGAGCTCCCGGCTGCTTTTTCAACCAGAACAAAGCAGCTGGGAAGCTGCCATTCTGCCAGCAATTTCAATTCACATTTGTCTTTGTAAATGTCAGCATTGCTGTAGTAGGTTGTATACATTGCACAGACATGCCACTACACAGACAGGCTCAGGGCAGCCCTAGACCTGTTATTTCACGAAATTTTGCATTTATAATGTCTCACTTTAATCATTACTAAAATCTCTGCTCCCTGCCAAACTGAATTTTTGCAACTTTTTTGTTGCTACATGTCTCCTATAGCAGTACCCAGCCCCCGTCCCCATTTGTTTGACAATCCCTTGCCTATTAGCCTAGAAAATGGCCAGAACTGTTTTTTAACAATCAGATTTGGCACTCGAACTTTAGTCATGCTTTCTGAACCCTGCTCGAACTAAGTGCAGGTATGTTTGGATCATCATCACTCATCCCTGGATATGTGCACAAAAATAGTCCTGCATATTTCAGTTAATACATAATTATTGCACTTTCTCTACATATTTTTGTTCATTTATATATCCACACCTAGGACTTCAAATGTGAGAGGAGAGAAATGACTTTCTCAAGCTCCAAAATGTAAAAAGTCATTCTTATGGACCCTTTTATTAGAACAAGCTTCAATAATTTGCCAAATAGGTCCTCAGATGCAAATCTACACAATTATACATCGCATATGGATTTTATTATGTTAGGATTTTCCAATTTCCCAGGCCTGGAAATTCATTTTATTGTGTTTTTTGTCATCTCTTATATCATTACTTTGATGGCAAATTCATTCCTGATTATTCTTACCTATGTGAGCAGTTGTCTGACATCACCCATGTACTTTTTCCTGGCTCACCTTGCCTGCCTGGATATCGTATACACTTCTACTACTTCACCCAAACTCATAAATATCTTTGTAATTTCCAATAATTCAATATCATTATCAGAATGCATAACACAGTATACATTTTTTGTTGCATTTACATCTACAGAATATTTTCTTCTCACAGTTATGTCTTATGATCGATACGTTGCTGTCTGTAGACCTCTGCATTATTCAGCTCTCCTTAATAGTACATTCTGTAGAGCAACTTCTTTGAGTGTTTGGATAATTGGTTTTATCGCCTGTGTACCTATTGCAGTTACAACATCTCAGAATCTCTACTGTTCCTCCAATGTAATTAATCATTTCTTCTGTGATATTGCTACCCTGCTAGAGCTCTCTTGCACCAACACAGCCATTACCCAGAATATCATACTTGCAGAAGGAGTTTTGTTTCTAACAACATGTTTTCTGCCCACTATAATCTCTTATGTCTTTATCATCTCAAATATTGTTAAAATAAAGACTTCAGAAGGGAAACACAAAGCTTTTTCAACCTGTACTTCCCACCTGACCACTGTGACTTTGTTCTACTCTGTGATCTTTGTACTGTACATGATACCTAGATCAGCTATCACCCAAAACCAGCGCAAAGTGATGGGTGTCCTCTTTGCTAATGTCATTCCGATGCTGAACCCGCTAATATACAGCCTCAGAAATAAGGATGTAAAAAAGGCATGGTGGAACATAAGGAAGCAGAGATTTAAGTAGTGTATTAGCTGTTTATGATTAGTGATGAGCAAAGTGAATTTGCTCATTTTATTTTTGCGTTCGTTTCCAAATTTGCAGTTATTTTGCTACAGCAGAAACTCACAATTTTGCTCATTTAACTGCTTGTGTAAAATTTCATTAAAAAAAAAAATTCCTTTTTTGGTGGTTCAGTTTAATTGTTTTGTTTTAATTTAAATTTTTCTTTCCCCTGTCTTTTTTCTTATGTCTATGAAAAGAAACACGTAAAATGGTTTATGGGGGTCTTTTTTCAGCACAAAAACAGGTCCAGGATAGTTAAGGTGACAGTTAAGTCCTATGACAACCTTTCAAAACCGTAAAATACCACCATAATTTTACCTTCCTATTAGCTCCAATTCATGTACCCAACATGACAATATTTTGATGAATTCTTCAGATTATTGCCAAAATTTGATGAAAAGGGGGACTTCCAATTTATCTTATTTCTAATAAATGATCCCTGATGAAAGTGAAGAGGCAGTTACATATAGAGCAAAAGGGCAGTTAGTTGTGCATGGAAGTCTCCATGCAGATGGAGATCACAATATTTCTCCTGCCAGGTTTACTTACATGGCAACTGGACAGCTAGGGCTATCCAATGAACCAAAAAACGGTAACTGACTAACTGTGCTCTTTAAATCAGTGTCTATAGTTTAATTTAATGAGTGACAACAGGCTTATTTATCAAAAAAGATCACATTTTTATACTACCCTCAAGGTCATCATAAAAACCTGAATTTGCGCTTATATTCTAACTCAAGACAACGGAAAATTGTTATCAAATACTTACCGTAATTTTCCTTTCCTGGCCCATCCTCACGTCAGCACACAATGGGTTAACACATCCTGTGGAGCCCCATATGACCAGAAAAAACAGCAACAGGTGCCTCTTAGTAATACTGTTAACATTTAATAGCACGTTAGCATTAAAACACTCACATGTAAAGAAATAGTTGCCAAGCGCAGGGGAGTCCAGTATTAGCCATATGTGATCTCTGCAGTTTGGTTGAAAATTAGCTGTGTTCCTCTGTGATGTTGGCTTGCCGGTCCACAGTGCACTTCCAGGATTCGATTGTGATCCACAACGAGGCTTGCAGCGTGGCCAAACAATCACATGGAGGGCTGAGGTGCAGAGTTCAAGGTATTGGCTGTACTGCCGTAAAGCAATGCATTTCAGAGCATGCGCGGTAAAGCGCGCTCCTTTCTTTTTTTTTTTAATATATGTTTATTGAAATAAAATAGAGAGAGAGACAGATGTACAATAATCCTTATACAGCCTGAAATGCAAATGGCACATATTCCAATGTTCACCTAAGCACAACAAATGTCATATAACCAAAAATTGCCCCTGAAAGTAACAAGGAGAGGAAACTATCGAATATAACGGTCACTTTAGCATTGAGTACCATATAAGAATGTATCCGATTCCAAACACAATTAAGAATTACCATTAAGAAGAGGGATAGAAAGAGAAGTAGAGAAAAAAAAAGGGGGGTAAGTGAGAGTGATTGTAGAAAAGAAAAACAGGGAAAGGGAATATAGAAGGGAGCATGGAGTGGGATGGGGGGGGTAGTTGGTATGCATGTCGTCACATGTAAGAATAAGTAGGATTGTAACTAACGGGTCACACAGGCAAAAAAAATAAACCATATTCCATAAAAGATATGTCCACTAAATGAAAAGATCTATAGACAATGTTTAAGTGGCAATTTCAGGGGGTTTGCGTTATTATTTCCGTTATTAGAGGGGGGTGAATTTTATCCAGGTTGCCCAGGTCAACGAATGTCTCTCAGATGTACCCTTGATATTGTGGGTAATATCCTCCATGAGATGAACTTCAGAAACCTTTTGTAGCCAGCTTTTTATGGGCGGGATGTTTGGTTGACCCCATAGAGTGGGGATTATGGCCTTGGCCGTGTTCAGCAGGTGAGGGATAAGCGACCGTTTATAGGAAACTATGGGATCTTTAGTAGCATGAAAAAGGATAGTCCAAGGGTCGTTGGGCAGGTTAATGTCCGTAATCTGTAGAATTAATTTGAGAACGTTGGTCCGGAAGGGACGAATGAGTGGGCAAGACCACCAGATATGAGCGTGGGTAGCTTTGTTCCCACAGTTCCTCCAACACAAAGGGGAACTGGCAGGGAACATTTGATGCAGCTTGGCTGGGGTATAGTGCCATGTGGTAAGTAATTTATAATTAACTTCTGCCATTTTTGAGGCAAGGGAGGGCCAGTTGTAGAACTTTGTCTTTTTGGTTGTTTGTAAGAGGGGAATCTAAGTCAATTTCCCATTTGGCCAGGAAGGGTGGGTGCGAGGGGTTTTGAAGCTCTAGGAGAGCTTTGTAGAACAGCGAAATACTGTGTAAGTGTCACGGACTAATACTCACCGAGGCCGAGATGCCGAGAGCGGCTTGCCCTTACGACCACGCGCACCCAGACCCCCGAAGTGGGTACAGAGAGCTGGGGGCAGGCGGAGGCACGGGCTTCCGGTAAGCACGAGATCCGTAGGTAGGAAACGGGTGCACTGGGATCCGTATGAGGGACCAAAGGTCAGGACTGAGTATCAGGCAGAGGCAAGACCGTATGATAAGCAGGGGTCAGATGGGTAACAGGCAATTAGACAGTGGTAAGTCCGTTTATGCAGGCAGGGGGCCTTGCTGGGCTGAGCTGTTCCCCTTTCGCTGGTGGTCTTTTGTGGCAGTGGTTTTCATCCAGCTCGGGGGCTTGGATGTGCATAGGGGAGCTCTGTTCTTGATCTCTTGCTGTCCTCTCCTGTCTGTTGACGGGGGTGGCCACCTGCACATCGGCGCCATGTTTTCCACGCCCATACACTGACGTCTCCCTGAGGTAACTCAGGTGTGGGCTGTGTGGGTCATCCCGGACGGTTGGGTGGTTGTTGCATCTGTGCACCCCCCTTTGATGGTGGATGTCTTTTGGACGCCCATGCGTCACCGCCCGTACATGACGCTGGGGGTGTAGCCTTCGGGGTCTTGTGGGTATATCTGGACGTTCAGCACGGTTGGGATTCTGATTCATTACTTGGTGATTGGATAGAGCGGTCACATCTCTAAGAACAAACTGACAACCATTGGATGTTTTTCACTCCTATTGAGGTACAACTTTTTTACTTTCCTGACACCCATTGGGTTTGTTACATTGTTTTTATACACATGTAATACTATATCATTCTACATTGCCCCGTAGTCTCTCTGCCCATACCAGTTTTATAACCATGCATTCATGCATTTACTATATTCCATATCTCAGTTAGTTTGTTCATACCAAGATACTCTTATAACCTAAATTCACTCACTTACATCTTTATGTATATATAAATTAAAGCTTAGAACCCTATACAATAAGTTTATTTTGCAGTTATGATGCCCTCTGATATATATGCATCCTTGCAGACATTTTCCAGACACAATGTTAAGGGGCTAAGTGGAGACCGCAGTGAGAAATACCCCTATCCAGTCCGTGCTGATCCTCCGGATGTTCCCCTATTGTGGCCTTTGTTTTGTTCCGCCTCCTCAGCTCCCGAGCTGGATGCATTACACTGCTGCCATCTCGATATCCAGCGTTTGGCGATTCATCTCAGACTCCGGTAAGTATGAGGTCTCTGCATCAGGCCTCTCTTGCTAATCATTCCATCTGCCCCCATTTACCAACCACATACATTTATTGATCTTATTACTTACATTGCAGATACAACATTCATGCATCCGCCCCTGAAGAGCGAGCAGGGTCTCGCGAAATGCATAGGGCTTTATTGATGCTTATTTTATGCCGGTACATGCTGGGTATTATTGATGTCTGCATTATGTTTACATACTTCCCTGTCCACATGTATGTACATTTTATCATCTTATTTTGTATGTGTACTTACTGACCCAGCAATTTTCAAGTTTTATTGTTGCTCATTGATGTATAACATTTGTAATAAATCTTTGTATATTTATGTTCATCTGTGTTGTGTACATTGGCTATTATGCCTGGTAACTCACAATCATTGTTGTTACCGCTCAGTTACATAACATTTTGAAATGAATAAATTGATTTTGTCTCAGTGTTCACTGTGGACATTGGCTCAACCTCTCTCACCTCATCTAAAGTCCCAGGGCTATTTTTCTTGTTTTTTTGTGCACTATTAGGGATGGAGGTGTCAGAGGGGTCACACCAGACCTTAATCTTCCTTTTTATGCAGGCAGAGGTCAGGGTATCTGGCAATCAGGCAGAGGCAAAGTCCGTTATACAGGCAGAGGTCAGGGTATCTGGCAATCAGGCAGAGGCAAAGTCCGTTATACAGGCAGAGGTCAGGGTATCAGGCAATTAGGCAGAGGCAAAGTCCGTTATACAGGCAGAGGTCAGGGTATCAGGCAATCCAGCAGAGTAAGGGTTAAACAGGCCAGGGGTTTAGTACACAGAGCAGGCAGGTTACACAGGACAACTAGGCACAGAGGATCAGGGAGAGCTGACGACGAACCAGCAACCTGACTGGGTGCTGGAGCCGTCAGAAATAGTCTTCCCCCGGCGAGCGCGTCAGCGTGACGCGCTACCGGGCACCCGCACGGGTGACGGCGCACACACGGGGACCGCCGTGCACCTGCGCGCGCCACACCATCAGGCCAGTCCACCGCGCATGCGCACCGGAGCCCGGTGAGCGGAGACGCTTCCAGTCTCCTGACAGTAAGGGAGGGTCCTTTGGATGAAATATTTCTTCAATGCTATTTAATTCTTGCAGGCCTCTTAGTGGATGGGATAAAGAACTCAAGAAGCGTTGTAACTGGTGGAATCTCCACTTATCCAAAAACGTGATGGGTTTAGGGCTTAGGATCGCAGACAATGGCTTAAGTGTGTTAGAGCAGAGGACATGATGTAGTAAGAGAGGCTCTTTTAAGGCCCATGTTTTAAATCCTGGATCCAGTAGGCCCCGTAAAAAGTAGTTGTGATTGAGGAGTGGCATCAGAGGGGAATCATATTTCCAAGAGAATTTCTTGTGTATGGCGTCCCATATGTCCAGAGAGGAAATAGTGAGGGCTGAAGTAGTATGAGAGAGTTTCCTACAGGAGTGAGGTAACCAGGGAGCAGTAGAAAGATCTACACCACTCAAAGAGTGTTCCAGTTGGACCCACAGTTTAAAATTATTAGCATATTTCCAATCTGCTATTCTGGACAATACAACAGCATGGTAATAGTTTTTAAAATTTGGAAATGCCAGTCCCCCATAGCACTTGGAGCGAAATAAGATCTCTCTAGATATCCTGGGGTGGCTGTTCCCCCCAAAAAAAGTGGGAGATCATGGTTTGTAGGATTGTGAAAAACCCCATAGGCACACCCAGTGGAATCATTTGAAAAATAAAGAGGATGCGAGGCAATATGTTCATCTTAATAATGCTTACTTTCCCTAGCCAAGAATGTGAAAGGCTAGCCCATTTGCGCAGATCTTCTCTAACACTATTAAGTAGGGGGATGTAATTGTGTCTAAAAAGAGAATAGATATTAGGGGTGAGATAGATGCCTAGGTATTTCATATGTTTTTGTTCCCACCTAAAGGGAAAGAGGGGTTTCAGAGAAATCACTTCCGACCTGGGAAGATTAATATTTAGAATTTCAGATTTGAAAAGATTTATTTTAAAGTTGGATATCGTTTGAAAGGTGGATAAAGCAGACATTAGGTTAGGGAGTGAGATACGTGGTTGCTGTATAAAAAAAAGTATGTCGTCCGCATAGGCTGTGTATTTGTGGGTTCTGTTACCAACGTGTATGCCGTGTATATTGGTGTTGTGTCTGATTGTGGATAAAAAGGGTTCTAGGGTGATGGCAAAAAGGATAGGGGATAGGGGCCATCCTTGCCTAGTACCGTTATGCAGGGTGAAAGGATCACTCAGCACCCTGTTGATACGAATTTGCGCTGTAGGGTTGGAATATAGGGAGGAGATACAGCGATGCATCTTAGGTCCCAGTCCAATGTGTCGCAGAGTCGTTTTGAGGTAGTCCCAGTCCACCCTATCAAACGCTTTTTCAGCATCAGTAGAGAGGAGTAGGGTGGGCTGGGCGCACCTCCGCACGTACTGGACCAGGGAAATTGCCCGCAAGGAATTATCTTTAGCTTCTCTATGGGGTATGAAACCTGATTGATCTGCTGAGATCCAGCTAGGTAATAGGGGGAGTAGACGGTTAGCTATCACTTTGACATATAATTTGATGTCAGTGTTAATTAAGGAGATTGGTCTGTAACTGCTACAGAGGGTGGGATCTTTGTCGGGTTTGGGAATGACAGTAATGTGGGCTGAGAGTGACTCTGGGCGTAAACCTGAAGAATGAGATATTGAATTTGCATAGGCAGTGAAGCGAGGGAGTAGGATGTCGCTAAACATTTTATAATATAAAATAGTGAACCCATCAGGTCCAGGGGCTTTACCCGAAGGGGAAGATTTTAAGGCAGCTTGGAATTCCTCTACTGAGAAATCCGCTTCCAGTTCCTCAAGAACTGAGTTAGAAATTCTAGGCAGATTAGCTTCTTTCAGGTAAGAGAACATACGACTCCTTCTCTCTTTTTGAGATAAAGAGGATAGATCGTTCTTAACATTGTACAGTTCTGCGTAAAATTCTCTAAAAGCTTTGGCGATGTTTGGGGTTGTGTGTGCAAGTTCACCTGTTGAGAGTTTAATTTTGGGAATAAATGACTTTTTCTGCTTATCTTTTAGGGATCTGGCAAGTTGCTTGCTTGGTTTATTCCCCCACTCATAGAATTTCTGTGACATGCGGTGAAATTTCTTTTTAGTGTCTAAGTCAAGAAGGGTCTTTAGTTCCTCTCGTTTGAGTGTAAGAGCCTTAAGGTGCGCAATCTGAAGAGAAAGTTTGTGTTGCTTGTCAAGGTCAGCAATTTGCTGTAAAACCTGTTCATTTTGTTGACCATGCTCTCTTTTTTTCCTTGCCCCTAATTCTATGAGATGTCCTCTGATGGTCGCTTTATGAGCCTCTCACTCAAGTGGGGGGGAGGCCTCAGAAGAGACATTTTCTTTAAAGTATTGTGTCAGATGTGAGGACAGCATGGAAACCTCAGTTTGGTTAGAGAGGAGAGAATCATTCAGTTTCCAATTATTAATACGGCGTGGTAAAGTGGGCATGGTCAAACGCACCGAAACAGGTGCATGGTCTGAGATGGTTGCAGTGCCTATGTGTGAGGACTGTAGAAGAGGAAGGTGAAAGTGATCTAAAAATATTTTGTCTATCCTAGAGTAGGAGTGGTGTGTTGTTGTGAAATGTGAGAAATCCTTCTCTTTAGGGTGAAGTAGGTGCCAAACGTCTATTAATTGAAGGTCTAGTAGCCGCTTTTTGATAAATGTGGAAATCAAAAATAATAATGCGCCAACCAGAGAGCAAAGCAGCCAACACCACAATCAGACAAATTGTAGAAGAATGAAATTAAAATAAGTGTGGCGCTAAAAGAATGTCCTTTACTGGGCAAAGCCAAACAGAATGGTGTCTGGAAGGCAATATGCACACCAAAGAGTGTTAATGAAAATAAGTCCTATAAGGACTGTTGGTAGACACCAACAAAACTAATAAATGGTTCAAAACACAAAATAAAAGGAATATATAGGTGAATCCTAAATATAATATAAGTGACACCTAAAGTGGACCAGTGAACACAGCAATATATGTGTGAATAATCTAGAAAAAGGGGAATCATGAAGAAAAAACCACAAATCCCAACAATAGGGAAGAGTAGTTCTATAGGGACTATAAAGATGTGAGGGTTGGTTATATCACAAGCGTAATGTACAAAAATATAAAATTAATGGTGTAAATAAAATGTGAAGGTGGTGCATAACACAAGGGTATTGCACAAAAAAGTAAAATTGATTATACAGAGAGAAACAATAACTAGATATAATAGGCTGCTAATACTAAAAAAATGTCCATCCGGAACTAATAAAAGTAAAGTGATGACTCAAAGTCCAAATATTGCAATAAGAAGCGATCAGCAGCCAACAAGCTCAGTGTGGGAAGACCAATGGATCCAAGGATGGCATCCACGAGTTGCGATCATGAACATCTATGTGAAAGGTGTAGGCATAAATACCCTTACCAGAGATGATGGACTCCCAGTCGATGACTTGGGAGTCAAACGGGCTTGTATTGAAGTGGGAAAGTAGCTTCTGGATCCCAACGGTTGAGGATGGCAGCGGAATAGCGGTGTTCACCGACTCGATCGCTCTGAACTCACCGACCTGTCACTTTGAAGATATCAGTGACAGGTGCTTGTTATAGATCCAGCTTCGTAGGCAGGATGTCACTCCTCAGAGATGAAGGGAAAAAACAGAAACTTCCCCATAGTGTAAATCGGCTAGGAACCAGCTTTATTAAAATAAGATAATAAAACACTCTGGCTCTTCAAAAAGAACAATCACTGAAAATAGCGCTAAAATTCAAATGGTGGCAAGACAGGCATAACAGACCCATTTCATGCTTTTTGATAAATGTCAGGTGTTTAAAAGATATGTTAGACCGGCCTTGAGACGTGTCTAGTATTGGGTCAAGAGGCATGTTTATGTCACCTGCGAGGACAGTAATTCCTTTGGCGAAATGTGATAATTTAGTGAGGGTTTGGGAGAGAAAGGTAGGCTGATTACGGTTGGGACAATAAACATTAGCAAAAGTGCACTGGGTGTTGCCTATGAGGCCCCTGAGGAAGAGAAAGCGACCATGATCGTCCGCCAGCATATCGGATAAGCGAAAAGACACATTGCCGCTAAACCCAATGGCCACTCCCTTGGCTTTATTGGTGTCTGAGAGACTGTAATACCATTGTGGAAAGTGGGGTGAGGCTAATTTAACAGACGTTGAGAGGGTTAAATGCGTTTCTTGGAGAAAGGCAATAGAGCATGCGGCTTGCTTTAGTTCCCGCAAAACTTGGTGTCGTTTAGCAGCAACATTGAGACCCCTAACGTTATAAGAAATAATTGTTAACATAGCCATTGTGATAGCGGAGTGAGACCCCTTAGCTTACACTTCCATGCATACCAACCGGGAGGTGGGAGAGAGGGGAAGGAGTGAGGGAAAACAAATTGAAAGAAGAGAAAGGGAGAAAGAGAAAAAGATACACATTCACAGCGTACATATGTACGTATTAACGATCTTGTGAGAAACACATGAGTATCACGCAGAAAACTGCGGTGGTCCCAGTGGGGAGAGAGCGAGTGACCATCCAGGTCCCCAAGTAGTGACCGAGTAGATCACCTTGTAGACAGCTCACGCTCACCAACCCCAGGAGGAGGGGGGCGTGGGAATACTGTATATAGGGAGTGTAAAGATAACACATCCCGTCAGCATTCGGACTGTGAGAGAAAAAAAGTATAACTTTAGGAGGTTAGCTCCAACAAAGTAGAAAGGATAAAAGAACAAGAACACCTTAAACTGTAAAAATTCTGCGAAGAAACCTGCAGATAAGTCAAACTGGCAAAAAAAGAAAAAAAGATACCAGAAGTTGAATGTATAAAACAGCATACAAAATGGTAACAGGTCAGCGATATTCAAGCATAATTAGAGCCATAGGTAAAGAAGCAACCGGGATCTGACCATGTCATTACAACTAACGTAAGATTAAGCGACTACGTTGGTAGCGCGGGCGTGGAGAAAGAGCTGTGCAGCTCAACCATGTTTCTGTGCAGATCCAGGAATTGAAGTACGTCTTTTCTTTGAGGGGGTTTTTCGCCATACAGGATCATGGCGCACGAAAACTTAGGGATGGGATCCTGCCAACCTGGGAGCTCCACGGGTGGGAGATTGAGATCTTGTAGGATGGATGAGAGTTTCTCCGAGAAATGGAGTGTGTGGGAGCGGCCATTTTTAGTAGCAATCAAACAGGCGGGGAAACCCCACCTGTATGTAGTTCCATCTGAACGTAGGTGTTCTAAAAGCGGCTTCAAGGCTCTGCAGCGGTCCAGGGTTTCCTTGGAGAGGTCTGGGAATATATTAATGACCGTCCCATCGAAGTCAATGTTAGGGGTATTCCGCATTTTTGTCATGATGGCATTTTTAACCTCAAAGTAGTGTAGACGACATATGACATTTCGAGGTTGGTCTGAGTTAGCGTTGCGGGGTCGTAAAGCCCAGTGTACTCGGTCAAAGCGCAGCGGGTCGGTGACAGGGTTACCCAGTATGGTATTGAAGATACCTCGGATAGATGGCTCAAGATCATTATCCCTGGTTGCTTCAGGTAATCCTCTGATACGGAGATTGTTTCTGCGGTTACGATTCTCTAGGTCCTCAAGTTTATAGAGAGTGGCACGGTGAGCTAAAGCTAACTGGGTAACAGTCTCTTGCAATTCTTTTATGGCTGATGCATGTGAGTCCTGTCTATGCTCCGTTTCTTCCACCCTGACCAAGATGTGTGACATGTCGGACCGCACAGCCGTAATCTCTTACTTGATGGATTTTTCCAGACTGTGGAACATCCCCACAAGTTCTTTTTTAAGACCGCTCATCAAAGATGTCATTTCTGAGCCAGCAGGAGACCCGGGATCATCCATGATTTCAGAGCAGTATGACGAGGCAGGAGAGCTCACTCTCATGGAGGCTGCGTGGGAAGAGGGAGAGGCGCTTGGTCTTGAGGCTCTGGCCTGACTGCCTCAGGCTCCGGAAGTTTTTCTTCCCGCAGCTAGGTAACACTGAATGGAGCCGGAGGCATCTGGGTGAGAAGGTGAACCCTTCCCGGATCTTTTACCCAGTGTGGAGCGGGGTTTAGGTGTCTTGGTTGGCATATCTGGAGCAAAGAGGCCGAAAGCTGGACGGGACCCTCTTTATTCACATGTATTCAATGCCATGTGAGGGCCGGCACCAAACAACAAATAATATATTCAGTGGGGAGTTCACTATGGCCTTGTAAACAAAAAAAAAAGGGGAAAGAAAGACCCAGCTTTGCACCAGACCTGGCGAGGAGGAACCTGTGCGGCAAGTAGAGCTGGATAGAGCTGGATGGGGTGTAGTAGGAGCAGCAAGATGGCCGCCGGTCTCCAATGTAGGCCGAAGCCACGGACTTTCCTGAATCAGCCGGCCGGGGGATCACCACACTGTATAGTGTGAAAAGGGATCTATGTGGTACGGGCAGCTGACCCCTGATGGCACAGTGGGATACAGTCACAGCAAGGGGGCAATCAGGATGGAAGAGGCAGACAGCTGCTCAGCTACTCACTGTGTCCAGGGATGACAGGCCGCAATGTAGCATCAGGCCATGGGGGAGCGGGACCGGTCTCCGGACGACTTCCCACCACTCTGTGTACAGTCCGCACCCTCCAGGGTTATTGCCACTGACAGATTGGTACAGAGTGCCCGGGCTCCTAGGGTGAGAAGTCGAGTTCCCTGGATGGTCTGAGGGCCGCAAGATGGCGACTGGCGTCTGCGGTTTGGGCCGAGCAACAGGCCCAGAGGAGGTTTAAGTGCCCCGATCCTCACTAAAATTTCGCCAGGGCTGTAGCAGAGGGAGTTCGGATGCTAGTAAGGCTAAAAGGGTGCCTCGATGAGGTGGAACAAGGCAGGGATGGCGATGGATTCTCCCTGGTTGTGTGGAGCTATGCTCTAACACGTCCACCTTGGATTACGTCCAGACACGCCCCCAGCGCACTCCTTTCTCAAGCTGAAATTGATAGGCCATGTGTGGTCTATTTATGTGCCTGCTCGGCACTACCACCTAGTAGTTGAGTTCAATATTACAGGCTACATAGCAGTTATATATTCATGACATGGGGGAAAAAAGGAGAGAAATATACAGTGTGCATACATTTGATACTTCACTATAGCTTATCTTGGATAATAATCCCATATTTTTGGTACTGGATATGTTAATACAAAAACAGGTACATGATAAATTTATAAAAGACATATATATATATATATATAAATATATATATATATATATATAAAAATCATATTTAGTAACCATTAATAAGCAAAATGTCAATTGGGCATTAATTAAAAACTACATTAAATAATTTGCTGAATTTTAATCTTATATAGAAGAACGGAGAAGGGGATGGGGAAAAAAACAATTTATAGTTGTGACTTTTTTATTATTTTATGGAATGGCCTTATTTATGTATGTGTTATATTTTATATTATATAATCTTTATATATTGTTAAAAGTAGCTTGCTGTAAATCCAATACAGGCTGCTGAAATGAGTTAATAAATAGATCAATAAACCAGTTAATTTCCTGAGATATTTAAAAAGTATATATTTACACAATAATATAGACATACACATTTAGATATTTAAAATAATGGGTGATAATTTAAGGTATTTTTAGGTATTTTTAATAGATTCACATGGACACATAAGTTGACACCCACTCAAGCTGACAGCGACTTGATGCAGGTAACAGAGATTCACGACTCTGTCACAAAAAATGAGCTGCAAAACAGAACTACAACTTTAGTTACCTGTAATCCAATTTTACCCATAGATTCAGCAACTACAGTTTCCCCTGTGGCATGAACAGAAAGTTGTCCAACAACAGATTTCCCTTTTACCCACAGTACCGACACCTCTATTTTACCTCCAGGGTTGTTGATCATACACCTCTCACGTTTGGTTCTAATAGTACCTTAGATAATTCTTTTTTGTTGGTACACCCCTCTCCAGCCGCCCAAATAAAAAGAAAATTCACCGGAGGGGCTGCAGAGGGGGAAGAGGTAGTAATAGAAGCCAATCCGAGCAAAAATCGAAAATGATCAAAATCTTTAATTTGTCTCAACATATCCCATCCCCTACAGAAATCTCCTTATTAAACCATGGCCTCAATTTTGCACCATCCAACAAACCTGATCCATTTATATTATTCAAGGATTTGAACAGATATGTGAGAAATCTCACATTAAAAAGATTTTTTTTCAAATAAAAAGTACCAAAAGCATTTCCAATACAGATACTGTATCTCCAATCCAGTTGTCATATCGGACCCTCCTTCTGAAGAATATGAGTTTGATTTTGATGCAGATATGCTGGAGCATCTCTATCATGATGACTCATATACTGGATTGAACCTTTTTACACAACACCTGCACACCTCCCCACCTGTTATACACTCTGGTTTAAAACCCAAATCAATATTTTACCCCTACCAAGAAAAAGGCCCACACCTCACCACATTTTATAATATGGTATTTTCTAGACATGTGCACACTGAAATATTTCGTTTCGGAATTTTGTTTTCGGCCGAAAAATAAATTTATTTAGCTACTCCCGAAATTTGTTTTTATCTATTTCGTTAAAAATTGCATTCGTCCGAAAATCCAAATTAAGGTTGAATCTGTCATTGAAGGCTTATGGTGTGTGTCGAATGTTCAAAGAAGATTCGACTGAGCAGCTAAACTATACAACGCCATATAGTTTACCTGCTCCATCGAATCTTCTTAGAACTTTCAACAGACACCATAAGCCAGAGTACGTGTGTACTTAGTTCTAGCTATTTTACTGCTCCTCCTGTTTGGTTACAATCAGCCAATAACATTCATCATCATCATTATTTTTATTTATCTTTTCTCCCCTACGTCGAATCTTTTCTCCCCTACGTCAAATCCTTTCTCTCTACGTCGAATCTTTTATCTCTATGTAGAATAATCTTGGACTAATAGAGTTAAGGTTAATCACATTCGACCACAGGTTTGATGGACACAGATTGTTATTGTCATCATCATGTCAAATCTCCTATCTATATCGAACTGTTGTAGCAATGAAAACGAAAATAAAGCATTTGTTTATGTTGGATCTTTCGTTTTTCGGATTCTGCACTATCGTTATCGTTTGTTAAAACGATAACGAAAATACCTGAAATTCGGACGAAAATGCATTCAGACGAAAACGAATGCACATGTCTAGTATTTTCTAACCTAAAAAAGATGTGTTCTTGTGCAACACCAAACACTACTAATGTTGGTGGCCTTGCCCCCAAAGAAATGACAGCTTTAAAAATTCTAACCCAAATTAACAATTTGATCATCAAAACTGCTGATAAAGGCGGTGGTACTGTAATATAAAATAGATCTGATTATGTCAAGGAAGCGGATCACCTGCTTGCAGATAGCTCTACCTATCACAAATTAAGTTCACTACCAGAGTTTCAATAGGAAATAAATCAACTTATTGATAACGCCATCCAACAGAATATTATACAATAAAAGTGAAGCCTCCTTCTTACGGAGAGACTTCTACCGTACCCTGTACTTTTACCACATTTCCAAAATTCACAAAAACCGGGAAAACCCCCCAGGGAGGCCCATCATCGCTGCTATGGATAGTATCACTTCTGGATGTCCAAATACATAGATTATCACTTACAGCCGTTGGCACAAGGATTACAGTTGTATATGGATGGAACCTACCTGTTGGATCTTTTAAAACCATACAGGTGGGAAAACGAATACACGTAGATATCCTTAGCTGTCAACACATTATATACCTCAATTCCCCATACCTTCGGTTTAACAGCACTAAGTCACTTTTTATCCGAAGACCCATATATGAGTAATGGACAAGCTGCTTTCATCCTGGACTGCGCAAGGTACTGTCTAATGCACAACTATTTTAGTTTTAATGATCAGCAGGGGCATTGTTAGAGGGTGGCTATTGGGGCTATAGCCCCAAATCTGGGGCCCATAGCCCCGAGTCTCTTGCCGCAGGGTCCCTGCCTAACCAGCGGGTTGCGACTGCTGTGGCAGGTGGGCTGGCTGCATGAGAGAGGCGGAGGAGAGAAGAGAAGCGAGCGGGCGGATGAGCAGAGATGACATCTCTCTCCGCCCGCTCCACATCAGTGCTCTTCATAGCCAGGCCTCTTCAATTTTGGAGCAAGGTGTGGCGACATTATCTCTCACTGTCTGCCACACATCAGCGTTCTTCCGCCCTCACATCACGTGCTTCCTGTCATCGTGGAGCTCCATTTTTCAGCCAGACCCCCTTGCTTCAAAGTCAGAGGTGCGGCGGGTAGCAGCGAGATGACATCATCTCTCACTGCCCGCCCCGCTCTCCTGCTCTCACTAAATGGACCAGTGCTGTCAGCCTGCCACCAATGCAGCGTCAATGCACATTTGGCAGAACTGGCTGGCATGGCAAGTGACAATCCACATCAGTTGACAAGTGACAACCCACATCTGGTGGCTGGTGACATAGCAATTGACAATCTGCAAATGGTGGCAGGAGATGGTGGCAAGAGATGTGGCAAGTGAAATTCTGCAAATGGTGGCAGAAGACATGGCAAGTGACAATCCACATCTGCTGCCAGGTGAAAGTGACAAGTGACAATCCACATCTGATGGCAAGTGACTTTCCACATCTAGTGGCAGGTGACATTGGCAGATAACATGCTGCATCTGGTGACAGGAGATGTGGCAAGTGACAGGCTGCATCTGGTGGCAGGAGATGTGGCAAGTGACACACCCAGGGCTCCCACTGATTCTGCAGTATGGTGAGTTGAACTACTTCATTATATATTAGAATGCAACAATATAAATAATGCACTTCAATCACAGACACCATATCAACCATGGTGCCATGATGATTGAAGCGCCAATACCAGCCATTGCCGTGAAAAATTGTTTACCACCCATCTCCCCCCCCCCCCGCAGGCACGCAAAAAGGTTGGTGACCGCTGCTATGGGCTCTAGCCCCAGATCTTTTGCAGACCTACCAACGCCCCTGATGATCAGTACTATTTGCAGGTCCAGGGAACAGCTATGGGTGCCAATTTCGCACCCTCCCACGCTAATTTATCCATGGGATTGTGGGAACGCAGACACATCTGGCAAAACAATCTCTACCTCAAGCACCTTATTTTTTATGGACGATTCTTTGATGACATCATAATCATCTGGGATGGCCCGGATGATGTCATCAATGATTTTGTCTCTCACTGCAATAACAACCCTTATGGCCTTAGTTTTACCTGTGTTATGGATAAAAGTAAATTAGCATTTTTAGATCTTGACCTTTATCATACCAATAATGAAACACATACAAAAAAAATTTTTAAACCGACAGCAGGAAATTCCCTACTGCAATATAAGAGCTGTCACTACTGAAAATGGAAAGACAATATTGCAAAAGGTCAGTTTTGCCGACTACAGAGAAATTGTACGAAAACATCAGATTATATGGAACAAAGCTGCCTACTTAGAAACAAATTAAGGCCAAAGGATATCCGGAATCTTTGGTAGACCAGGCCTACAAACATTATTTGCAATATATTCCTTCAGTCAATCATAAAAACAACAAAAAATGTTTTGATCAATCTGGTCGCTTCATTACCAGATTCCACACCAATTTCTCCAAAATGGAGACAATCTTCAAGAAGCTTTGGCCAATTTTTCTTGGGGACCCACACCTTAGACCATTCTTGCCTGACCATCCTAGAATCACCTATAGAAAGGCCCCCAACATAAAAAATAAAATTGCGCCCAGAAAATTAAAGTCACTAAAAGAACTACACCGGCACACGCCTGCTTGATCCCTTTAAGGGGCATGTTCCGGTGTAATAAGCCATTGTGCAAAACTTGTAGCTTTGTTAAGAATGGTAAGAAGCAATTTTCTATAGGAAAAACCTATGTTTTGGGAGAATTTTATAACTGCAGTTCTGACTTTGTAGTCTATGGCATTGCTTGTCCTTGCAACCAAATGTACGTGGGGTGCACCATACGCTCCTTAAGACAAAGGCTTGGTGAGCACCGGAGAAAGATAGAAGTAGGCAAGGACAAGCATAGTGTTCCATGTCACTTTGCAGAACATCACAAAAAATCTACAGAAGGTCTCAAAGTCTGGATCTTAGAGCAAATACCCAAATATCTTTCTGAAGCAGAAAGATTTCACAAATTGTGTGAACGTGAGACCGTCTGGATTTATTCCCTACATACTTTAAACCCTGGTGGAATCAATGAGGATTTGGAAATATCTACAATTTTGTAATAAAATAATGTTGCATTATCAAACCCATTTTCCAACTTTTCTCTTTTGCTCTAGGTGATGTTACATGTTGACTACTTATAAGCAATATAGTCTTGCGTAAAGATCTTTGGGTTGGTGGGCCCTTCCAAGTAGCCCGTTAGTAATCAGACCCTTCCCCCCCTTCCCCCCTTCCTTTTTCCCCCCTCCCTCCTTCTCCTCCATCCCTTTTTCTCCCTTATACCCTTTCCCTTTCCTATTCCCTTTTTCTTTCCATCACCCTCCACCTCTGCAATAGATACTTATGTGTCCATGTGAATCTATTAAAAATACCTTAAATTATCACCCATTATTTTAAATATCTAAATTTGTATGTCTATATTATTGTGTAAATATATACTTTTTAACCACTTGAGCCCCGGACCATTATGCTGCCTAAGGACCAGAGGTCTTTTTCCAATTTGGCACTGCGTCGCTTTAACTGCTAATTGCGCGGTCATGCAATGCTGTACCCAAACGAAATTTGCGTCCTTTTCTTCCCACAAATAGAGCTTTCTTTTGATGGTATTTGATCACCTCTGCAGTTTTTATTTTTTGCGCTATAAACGGAAAAAGACCGAAAATTTTGAAAAAAAATGATATTTTCTACTTTTTGTTGTAAAAAAAATCCAATAAACTAAATTTTAGTCATACATTTAAGCCAAAATGTATTCGGCCACATGTCTTTGGTAAAAAAAATGTCAATAAGCATATATTTATTGGTTTGCGCAAAAGTTATAGCGTCTACAAACTAGGGTACATTTTCTGTAATTTACACAGCTTTTAGTTTATGACTGCCTATGTCATTTCTTGAGGTGCTAAAATGGCAGGGCAGTACAAACCCCCCCCAAATGACCCCATTTTGGAAAGTAGACACCCCAAGGAAATTGCTGAGAGGCATGTTGAACCCATTGAATATTTATTTTTTTTTGTCCCAAGTGATTGAATAATGACAAAAAAAAAAAAATATTTACAAAAAGTTGTCACTAAATGATATATTGCTCACACAGGCCATGGGCCAATTGCACCCCAAAATACATTCAGCTGCTTCTCCTGAGTATGGGGATACCACATGTGTGGGACTTTTTGGGAGCTTAGCCGCGTACGGGGCCCCGAAAACCAAGCACCGCCTTCAGGATTTCTAAGGGTGTAAATTTTTGATTTCACTCTTCACTGCCTATCACAGTTTCAGAGGCCATGGAATGCCCAGGTGGCACAAAACCCCCCCAAATGACCCCATTTTGGAAAGTAGACACCCCAAGCTATTTGCTGAGAGGCATGGTGAGTATTTTGCAGCTCTCATTTGTTTTTAAAAATGAAGAAAGACAAGAAAAAACTTTTTTTTTTCTTTTTTCAATTTTCAAAACTTTGTGACAAAAAGTGAGGTCTGCAAAATACTCACTATACCTCTCAGCAAATAGCTTTGGGTGTCTACTTTCCAAAATGGGGTCATTTGGGGGGGTTTTGTGCCACCTGGGCTTTCCATGGCCTCCGAAACTGTGATAGGCAGTGAAGAGTGAAATAAAAAATTTTGTGCAAAAAAAAAAAAAAAAAAAAGTTGTCTCTTTCCCGCAACTTGTGTCGCAATATAAAATATTCCATGGACTCAACATGCCTCTCAGCAAATAGCTTGGGGTGTCTACTTTCCAAAATGGGGTCATTTGGGGGGGTTTTGAACTGTCCTGGCATTTTATGCACAACATTTAGAAGCATGTGTCACACATCACCAACTCTTCTAACCACTTGAAGACAAAGCCCTTTCTGACACTCATTGTTTACATGAAAAAGTTATTTTTTTTTGCAAAAAAATTACTTTGAACCCCCACACATTATATATTTTTTTAAAGCAAATGCCCTACAGATTAAAATGGTGGGTGTTTCATTTTTTTTTTCACACAGTATTTGCGCAGCGATTTTTCAAACGCATTTTTTGGGGAAAAAACACACTTTTTTAAATTTTAATGCACTAAAACACACTATATTGCCCAAATGTTTGATGAAATAAAAAAGATGATCTTAGGCCGAGTACATGGATACCAAACATGACATGCTTTAAAATTGCGCACAAACGTGCAGTGGCAACAAAATAAATGCATTTTTAAAAGCCTTTAAAAGCCTTTACAGGTTACCACTTTAGATTTACAGAGGAGGTCTACTGCAAAAATTACTGCCCTCGATCTGACCTTCGTGGCGATACCTCACATGCATGGTGCAATTGCTGTTTACGTTTGACGACAGACCGCCGTTTGCGTTCGCCTTAGCGCGAGAGCAGGGGGCGACAGGGGTGCTTTTTTTTTTTTTTTTTTTCTTTATTATTTTTTTGCTTTTTTATCTTATTTTTAAACTGTTCCTTTCATTTTTTTTTTTTTTTTTAGTCATTTTTATTGTTATCTCGGGGAATGCAAATATCCCCTATGATAGCAATAGGTAGTGACAGGTACTCTTTTTTGAAAAAATTGGGGTCTATTAGACCCTAGATCTCTCCTCTGCCCTCAAAGCATCTGATGACACCAAGATCGGTGTGATAAAATGCTTCCCCAATTTCCCAATGGCGCTATTTACATCCAGCGAAATCTAAGTCATAAAATGATCGTAGCTTCCGGTTTCTTAGGCCATAGAGATGTTTGGAGCCACTCTGGTCTCTGATAAGCTCTATGGTCAGCTGGCTGAATCACCGGCTGCATTCTCAGGTTCCCTGTTGAGACAGGAGAGCCAGAGAAAAACACGGAAGACGGTGGGGGGGGGGGCATTCCCTCCCACGGCTTGTAAAAGCAGTCTAGAGGCTAATTAGCCACTAGGATTGCTTTTACATGAAAGCCGACCGCTGGCTGAAAAGAATGATACCAAGATGATACCTAAACCTGCAGGCATCATTCTGGTATAACCATTCAAAGTCGTGAATGGTGTACCTGAAGACAAAAAAATGGTTAACAATAAAGCACAGTAAACGGTAAAGTATAAAAAATTGCATACCTGAAAAGCAAACATGATAAAACATAATAACAATAAAACATTGCAGAATAGAATACAGTAAAAAAGAGCAGAACAAGAGAGAGAGAATAGAGAGAGAGAGAACAATAAAACGACAACTATTTTTTTTTATTTTATATATATTTTTTTTTTTTTACACTTTTTTTGTAACTGTAACTTTTATAACGGTAACCGGTTCCAGGTTCGGGTCTCTCAAAATGCGATGGCATCTTGGGAGACCCTGTGAAAGTGTGCCTAGTCTGTGCAATGCTGTACCCTACGCTAATACTCAACTAGTGTATGGTAGCGTTCAAAACATTCACCAATGCAAAGACCAGGATTGTCAGGACAGGAGGGACAATAATAGCGGGTGTCACGCCTATATCCGCGCTTGCTGCAGACACGACATCTTTTTTGGGGGGGTTCGTTGGGTTGGGGTACTCGGGAGGACATAAAGAAAATGCCTCTCATGCAGCCGACTGCATTTGGTTGGGGATGTGAATGGGGGAAGTACGGGCGCTGCAGAAGCGGTGGGTTCCCAATTAGGATTGGCGAATGCAGCAGGAAGGGCACTATGGGCACGACGGGCCTGTGTTTGTCTTCTTCTTGGTGGCAAAGGGACACTATTTGTGCTTGCCACCTCACCAGCTTGAACTGCACTTATAGGACTCGCCACGTCACCAAGTGTTACTGCAGTGCTGGTTTGACTACGACCGGGGTGTACTAGGCCGCTGGCGCTTGCCAGTTCAATAAAAAGCTACCAAAAAAACTGTTAGCGATCGCAGGGATCAGGCCTGACTCTGCGAACGCTGCAGTTATGCGTTAAGTGTTTTGTAAGTGACAGTGATCGATCGATACTGCACTTGGGTGGGCTGGGCTGGGCGGAGGGGCAAAATGCAGGTGCTAGCAGGTATCTGGGCTGATCCCGCTAACACTGCGTTTTTGGGAACCCTAAACTGCTGGGGACGCCAGTATAGATCTGATCGGATCAGATATTGATCCGTTCAGATACTATACCACTAAGGGAGGTGTACGGTGCGTGCGTGGGTGTTAGCGGTACTGGCGCTAATCTGATGCTGCTTGGGGCTGGTGCTTGCCAGTTCACCAAAATACTACCAAAAAAACTGTTAGCAATCGCAGGGATCAGGCCTGACTCTGCGAACGCTGCAGTTATGCGTTTAGTGTTTTGTAAATGACAGTGATCGATCGATACTGCACTTGGGTGGGCTGGGCCGGGCCGGGCGGAGGGGCAAAACGCAGGTGCTAGCAGGTATCTGGGCTGATCCCGCTAACACTGCGTTTTTGGGAACCCTAAACTGCTGGGGACGCTAGTAAAGATCTGATCGGATCAGATATTGATCCGTTCAGATACTATACCACTAAGGGAGCTGTACGGTGCGTGCGTGGGTGTTAGCGCTACTGGCGCTAACCTGACGCTGCCTGGGGCTGGTGCTTGCCAGTTCACCAAAATGCTACCAAAAAAACTGTTAGCGATCGCAGGGATCAGCCCTGACTCTGCGAACGCTGCAGTTATGCGTTTAGTGTTTTGTAAGTGACAGTGATCGATCGATACTGCACTTGGGCTGGGCCGGGCGGAGGGGCAAAACGCAGGTGCTAGCAGGTATCTGGGCTGATCCCGCTAACACTGTGTTTTTGGGAACCCTAAACTGCTGGGGACGCTAGTATAGATCTGATCGGATCAGATATTGATCCGTACAGATACTATACCACTAAGGGAGGCGTATCCTGCGTGCGTGGGTGTTAGCGGTACTGGCGCTAATCTGACGCTGCCTGGGGCGACGCATATCACCGCCGGGCGATCAGGGGGCTAAACCTTTATTCGGTAATAAACGGCGGGTGCCCTGACACTATAAAAAATAAACAAACTAACCAGCGTCACCCGTAACAGTTATACGGTGATCAGTGGTGAAAGGGTTAACTAGGGGGCCATCAAGGGGTTAAAACATTTATTAGATAGTATATGGGGGTCCCTGTCGCTATAAAACGCTAAATATTTACCTCACTAACTAGCGTCACCAGCAACACTAATACAGCGATCAGAAAAATGATCGCTTAGTGACACTGGTGACAGGGGGTGATCAAGGGGTTAAAACTTTATTAGGGGGAGTTAGGGGGGTATCCTAGACCTACAGGGGGGTAATACTAACTGTCCCAACACTGTAACTGTCACAAACTGACACCAATGCAGTAATCAGAAAAAAAAAAAACTGCTGGTGTCAGTTTGTGACAGGGGGGGGTGATTGGGGGGGGATCGGGGGGCGATCGGGGTGTTTTGTGTGCCTGGCATGTTCTACTGTGTGTGTAGTGTTTGTGCACTCACATACCTGTCTTCTCTCCTCGGGCCGGAACGGAAATTACCGAGCCGAGGAGAGATGACATCATTTCCTTTGCTGCTGTTTAGCATACAGCAGCAAAGGAATGTTCTCATTGGCCGGCGGCGATCGTGAGGGGGGGGCCACGAACGGATGGCCTCCCCCTCATCTCCGATCGCCGTGGGAGAAAAGACGACCGCCTCGGCACCAGGGGGGGGTCCGATCGGACCCCCCACCCGCGGAAGGCAAATCACGTATATGTACGTGATTTTGCCTGTCCGTGCCACCTTGCCGACGTAAATCGGCGTGAGGCGGTCGTCAAGTGGTTAAATATCTCAGGAAATTAACTGGTTTATTGATATATTTATTAACTTATTTCAGCAGCCTGTATTGGATTTACAGCCAGCTACTTTTAACAATATATAAAGATTATATAACATAAAATAAAATATAACACATACATAAATAACTCCATCCCATAAAATAATAAAAAGTCACAACTATTTTGTTATTTGTATTGTTTTTTCCCCATCCCCTTCTCCGTTCTTCTATATAAGATTAAAATTCAGCAAATTATTTAATGTAGTTTTTAATTAATGCCCAATTGACATTTTGCTTATTAATGGTTACTAAATATGAATTTTATATATATATATATATATATATATATATATATATATATATATATATATATATATGCCTTGTATAAATTTATCATGTACCTGTTTTTGTATCAACATATCCAGTACCAAAAATATGGGATTATTATCCAAGATAAGCTATACAGACAATTATTACAAAAGAACAGTGCAATAGAGAAGCCACGTCCATAAATTCGTGGAAAATTTCAGGTAGTACTAAGTATTACCAAAATAGCGGACTTTAACGGCTAAGAAACAATAAAAAGAAAATCTAGTGAAAAACAATCAATTTGATTAAGATTTACATAGAATGATCAAAAGGGTTAAAAACCATCTTATATTGTGCATCTATATATTATGTGCAATGAGCCATTGTGCGTCTACGCGTTTCGCCGTAAGGCTTCTTTAGGACACGATCAAGGTTCAAAGACGCAACAGATAAGAGAATATATTTCTCTATCTTGGTTTGGGATATAATACTATAATATCCATGGTGAGATGAATGATAAAAGGATTTGAAAATAAGTCCATAGCTGGAACTAGAGGCAGGGGCAACTGGGCATTCAATAGTCCTAGTATAGAAGATATACATGGCGCCAGAGGATATCCACCATATACAGCTCATTCACTACAGTGAACGGCTGTCTCCCAGGGGCACGTTTCCTATTAAACTTCTCGACATAACAGCTACATGCTGCCGGGCGCTCTTTGGTGACCTGTAGTGCCTAAGCCCAATGAATGAGCTGTATATGGTGGATATGCCGACATGGAGAACTTAAAATCTGGCCAAGATTGGAACAAGCGCAGAGTGGGGAGTTACTGTATAGGGCCCCTTGGTGTTTCAAGGACTTGGCATCTAAAACTAAGACACACCCAACAATAGGACCTACCCTCCGTGTTTGTTATAACCTTTTATTTAAGGGTAAGTTATCAACACAGGAATCACCCTTAGTACCTATATTGGGGAACCCACAATTTATATTAGGAACACAAAAAGGACCTTTTGACATCCTGATCAAACGGGGACTGTATCAGGCATCGCATTTTTTGAGATCTGGTAGATGGCCAACAGTGCAGGAATTGGTAGACAGAAATGTCCCTTTCCAATTAGATTTTTGGTCAGCAATACAACTACGACATTATCTATGTACTAGGGTACCACCAAGTCCTCTGGATCGGAACTCGAGAAATATTGTATGGAGACTGAACCAATAAAGCATGCTGTCTCCAGAATGTATGCGTTGTTGATTAAACCATCGGAGAACTATCAGTTACCTTTCCTTCAGAAATGGGAAACAGATTTGGGGAGGACCTTTTCGGAGGAACAAAAAACTTTTATGATACATTCAATATTTAAGACAGCAATATGTACCAAAATACAGGAAACTAATTATAAAATCATTTCACAATGGTACAGAACCCCAGATAAAAAAAAATGTTTCCCGAATGCATCAGATAGATGCTGGCGATGCCAGATAGAACAGTGGACTTTTCTATCTGGCATGTTTTTTGGTCTTGTCCCAGAGTGAGGACATTTTGGAGGGAGGTCCGGGAGATAATTAAAAAATGTAGCGATGTGGAAATACAGGAAGACCCAGCTTTTTTCCTTTTGCATCTGTCAGAGATTCCGGGGAAAATATATAGGAACTCTATTTTGTGTCATTTGGTGAATGCAGCTAAAGCATGTATCCCGCTTAAGTGGAAACAGGCACAACCCCCTACAGTGAGTATGTGGCTTAGGAAAGTAGAGGAAGTAAACAGGATGGAAGATCTAGTCTGGACAACTAGAAAAAAAAGAGAAATTTATTTAAAAACGTGGTTGCCATGGAACTGTTTTATTTCTTCAGAGGAAGGGAAAAAACAAATTGATACAAATTATAGGGGGGGTGGTGGGGGGGGGTAGGGGGGAAACAGGAGAGTTAAATGTTTTTTTTTTGTTTTGTTTTTTGTTTTGGGAGGGAGGTAAGGAAAGGAGGGGGAAATGGACTATAAATAGGAACTGCAGTCGGAATACTGAGAGGTAGTTGGAGTATTATGGCCGGGTCTGGGGGAAACGCCCCCCTCCTGACGCGGCAATGTGGAGGGAGGAAATGAGAGAGGAGGATTACTCTTATTTCTTTGTCTTCTTTGCCTCTTTTGTGACTTCTTTATGTTTATTTGGGTTCATTCTTTTATCCATCTTTATTGGATAATATATTAGAAACAGACAGGAGTAGATGGAATTGAATGTAACAAGTTATTATCATGTTTTTTTTTTTTATTTCTTATCTGGCTGTATGTGCAGAAATTGAATGTAATATACAGAAGAATTGTTCATTTTTCTCCTCTATTGTGTTCGTAACTCAGGGACTGCCTGTAGTGAAGTATCAAATGTATGCACACTATATATTTCTCTCCTTTTTTCCCCATGTCATGAATATATTACTGCTATACAGCCTGTATAATTGAACTCAATCACTAGGTGGTAGTGCCGAGCAGGCACATAAATAGACCACACATGGCCCATTAATTTCAGCTTGAGAAAGGAGCGCGCTTTACCGCACATGCTCTGAAATGTGTTGCTTTACAGCAGTACAGCCAAAACCTTGAACTCTGCACCTCAGCCCTCCATGTGATTGTTTGGCCACGCTGCAAGCCTCATTGTAGATCACGATCGAATCCCGGAAATGCACTGTGGACCAGCAAGCCGACATCACAGAGGAACACAGCTAATTTTCAACCAGACTGCAGAGATCACATATGGCTAAGGGTCTCCTTTCCCAGTCGAAGCCTCGTATGGAGAAACGCAGCGTAGGGCGGAGCTAACGGACCTGATGTCACCACACATCAGCTGTCTGGTCTGATCGCAGCGGAGCTGGTTGTTAACGTGTATTGATTTTCTGCCAAACCTTTCCTGATGTCAGCCATTCATCGTTTTATTAAAGTGTTGTTTTAATATACTACACTATGGAGGACCTTCTGTTTTTTACTATCTCTCCTGTTGAGGGTTGGGGTTGATTTACTAAAGTCAAATCCACTTTGCACTACAAGTGCACTTGGAAGTGTAGTCGCTGTAGATCTGAGGGGAAGATCTGAAAGAGGTGAGCTGTCCGCATGAGCAGAGAGCTGTAATAGCTTTCATTAGAATTTCCTGTGTTTCCGGGGCTCCCCATCACATAGCCCCACCTTTTGGCCCGGCGCCTTTGATAGACAGAACACCGGTCCAATGCGGGACATGTGACATCATCAAAGGCGCCGGGCCAAGAGGTGGGGTTATGTGACGCTGAGCCTCGGGAACACAGGAATTTTTCAGTAAGTGGTATGTATGAGACTCTATGTATCATCGGCCCCTTTGAATCCTGCCTCCAGTCTGGCTTGATTGCATGTTTGGCTGAACTCTGAGGGGAGGTGGCAGCTGTGTACTTGCACATGATCCTGTTACCATATTATTCCATGTGAGTGCATAAAAGCTTTTAATAAGCAAAGGTTTTTATTTTGGTCTAAAGTATGAGATTGTTACTTTCTTTGAACCAAGCTTTATTGGTGTCATGCTGATCATCAAATCCATTGAAGCATTGATCTGCAGCCATTGATCTGAGCTTATAGAAATATAAGGCTTCTCTTGTCCCATTATAGGGGCCTGTCATTGTGGGGAGCTTATAACCTTGGGGGTTTCTGGGTGTTGCCATCACACAGAAGATTTTGATATAATTTCCTGCAGGATTTCTTGTTGCTCAGTTGAACTGTCATTCACGCACTGGAATCAGTGGCGGAACTACCACCATAATGAGCCACGCGGGCGCTATAGGGCACGTGGGGAGAATGAGGAATGCATACTGTGGGGGGGCGAGCACCACCCGCACGGTCCCCCAGCCAGGGGAAGTGAGGAGAGGAAGATGCAAGCTGTCTGTATGAGCAGAGAGCTGTAATAACTTTCATTAGAATTTCTTGTGTTCCCGTCACATAGCCCCACCTTTTGGCCCGGCGCCTTTGATAGACAGAACACCAGTCCAATGTGGGACATGTGACGTCATCAAAGGCACCGGGCCAAGAGGTGGGGCTATGTGACGGGGAGCCCCGGGAACACAGGAAATTCAAATGAAAGCTATTACAGCTCTCTGCTCATACGGACAGCTCGCCTCTTCCTCTCCTCACTTCCCCTGGCTGGGGGGCCGCGTGGGCAGCCCCATGCTCGCCAACAGCCATTTGAGGGCTGCAGTATGCATTCCTCATCCTCCCCGGTAGTTCCGCCACTGGCTCGCCTCTTCCTCTGCACAGGTGAGGCTGCATTGTGCACGGGTCATGCTGCATTGGGCATAGGTGAGGCAGTATTGGGCACAGGTGAGGCTGTACTGGACACAGGCAGGCCACGCTGCATTGGGCACAGGGGAGGCTGCATTGGGCACCGGTGAGGCTGCATTGGGCAAAGGCAGGTCACGCTGCATTGGGCACAGGCAGGTCACGCTGCATTGGGCACAGGTGAGGCTATATTGGGTACGGGCAGGCCACGCTGCATTGGGAACAGGCAGGCCACATTGGGCACAGATGAGGCTGCATTGGGCACAGGTGAGGCTGAATTGGGCACAGGCAGGTCACGCTACATTGGGCACAGGCAGGTCACGCTGCATTGGGCACTGGAGAGGCTGCATTGGGCACTGGTGAGGCTGCATTGGGCACAGGTGAGGCTGTATTGGGCACAGGCCACGCTGCATTGGGCACAAGTGGGCACAGGTGAGGCAGTATGGAATACATATATTGCTATTGTGGTGTAGGTTCTGGGCCTGTTGTCTTTTTTCTTTCTTTCTTTCTTTCTTTCTTTCTTTCTTTCTTTCTTTCTTTCTTTCTTTCTTTCTTTCTTTCTTTCTTTCTTTCTTTCTTTCTTTCTTTCTTTCTTTCTTTCTTTCTTTCTTTCTTTCTTTCTTTCTTTCCTCCATCCCTCATTCATCTCACACTCAAACCACACCCCTTTAAGCCATGCCCACTATTTAATTTAAGCCCCGCCATTTTTTGTGGGGGGGGGCTGTTTGAGGGGGGGGGCATACAACATTTTGCTATGGGGGCCCTGTGATTTCTAGTTACACCCCTGTTCCCCTTAATATCCTTACCAGACCCAAAGAGCCCGGTAATGGGCTGGGGGGGACCCATGCCATTTTTCTCAATGATCTATACCCGACAATACATTACAGCCGCAAGCAGTTTTAAATGACTTTTTTCCTTTAGAAATTTAATTTTGCTGTGGTATTGTTCTAAACACGGGAAAACTGCGCCACTTTACAGGCATACTATAGATACCTCCCAGGCATGATATTTAAAGGAATATTTCATTTTTATTGTTTCACTTTAAGCATTTTTAAAATCACTGCTCCTGAAAAAAACTGATGTTTTTAAAACTTTCTTTTGCATTGATACATGTCCCCTGGGGCAGGACCCGGGTCCCCAAACACTTTTTATGGCAATAGCTTGCATATAAGCCTTTAAAATGAGCACTTTTGATTTTTTATATTCGTGTCCCATAGACTTTAACGGTGTTCGCGTGTTCGAACAAACTTTTTGAATGTTTGCATGTTCTGCTGCGAACCGAACTGGGGGGGGGGGGGATGTTCGGCTCATCCCTATTCAGGATTTCTAATTACCCACCTGACGTCTTGTCCAGTAATCTAGCAACTCCCAAATTTAGGCCACAGGCATAGTCCTCATACCACTCACAGTTCTTTGTATTGCCCTTATGATATCTTTATTACGCAAACTATACAGTATTGGGTTCAGCATGGGCACCAAAGTTACAAACATGACTGCGAAAAACTTGTCTTGCTGCAGTGAATATTGCATGTACAAGCACAGAGCTGAGCCATAGTATACTACAACAATAATGATATGGGAGGTACAACTGGAGAATGTTTTTTTCCTTCCAACAGATGATTTAATTTTAAGGATGGTGGAAATAATGCAGGCATAAGAAGTCAAAATCAAAAGCATTGGAATTGCCCCAATGCAACTGCCATCTACAAGAATAAAAGCTCTCAAGAAATATGTGTCACTGGAAGAGACAGTGAGCAGGGCTTTAAGGTCACAGAAGAAATTGTCAACGTCTTTGATTCCTATGAATGTTAAGTTATGTACAAAGCATGTAAGAATGAGTGCATTGACAGCTGCCATAAACCAGGCAGGAAATGCTAGGAGCACACAAACCCTTCTGTTCATAATGAGTGCATAATGGAGAGGGAAGCATATGGCTACATAGCGGTCAATGGCCATTGTGGTCAATAAGAAGGACTCTGTGTCGGCAAAGAACAAAAAATAATACAGCTGGGCCATGCAGGCATTGTAAGACACAAAATGATCACCTGTGTTGGTGATATACAGCAGTTTTGGAAGAGTTGTAGAGACATACAAATTGTCCAAGACTGATAGATTAGATAAGAAGAAGTACATGGATGTGTGCAGCTGTGGCACAAGACAAACTAAGGTAAGTATTAAAATGTTTCCAATTAAAATAATTAAATATACCAACAAAATCACTGCTAACAACAGAAATCGTCCATTTTCAGAGGTCGAAAATGCCAGGATGTGGAAACCGGTGTTAGAGGTGTTATTTGTTAACTGCCCATTCATCCTGTGTCCTGAAAAAAGCATTTTTTGGTTAAACACCACTTTATGGAAAAATATAATGTATGCTGCAGAAATCCCTCAGCAGCCTATAATCTTTTTTATCCGCTTCAGCCCCGGAAGATTTTACCCCCTTCCTGACCAGAGTACTTTTTGCGATTCGGCACTGCGTCGCTTTAACTGACAATTGCGCGGCCGTGTGTCCTTACACCAAAACAAAACTGATGTACTTTTTTTCCCACAAATAGAGCTTTATTTTGGTGGTACAGTATTTGATTACCTCTGCGGTTTTTACTTTTTGCGCTATAAACAAAAAAAATAGCGACAATTTTGAAAAGAAAGCAAAATTTTTATTTTTTTTTTTGCTTTAATAAATATCCCCAAAAAATATATAAAAAAACAAATTGTTTCCTCAGTTTAGGCCGATACGTATTCTTCTACATATCTTTGGTGAAAAAAATCACAATAAGCGTATATTGATTGGTTTGCGCAAAAGTTATAGCGTCTACAAAATAGGGGAAAAATTTATGGCATTTTTATTATTATTTTTTTTATTAGTAAAGGCGGGGATCTGCGATTTTTATCATGACTGCAACATTATGGCGGACACATCGGACACTTTTGACACCATTTTGGGACCATTGTCATTTATACAGCGATCAGTGCTATAAAAATGCACTGATTACTGTGTAAATGACACTGGCAGGGAAGGGGTTAAACACTAGGGGGCGATCAGGGGCGATCAAGGGGTTAAGTGTGTCCTAGGGAGTGATTCTAACTGTGGGGGGATGGGCTACCACTGACATGACAGCGATCACTGCTGCGATGACAGATCCCTGTCATGTCACTAGGCAGAACTGGGAAATGGCTTGTTTACACGATCGCGGGACACCGGTGGACAGGGAGTCCACGGAACCTGCGGGCACAGTCACACTGTACGCGGCAGGCGTGTGCCCACTAGCCCTGCCAATTATAGGGACGTACAGGTACACCCATTTGCCCACCGCCGCCATTGTGCCGACGTATATCGGCGTGCAGCGGTTGGCAAGTGGTTAAACAGCAAATTCTAGTAAGCCACTCCTCTCATATGTATTTTTCAAATAGGCAAGCAAGCAAACGGATGTACTAGAAATGTTTGTGTTTGTTGCAGGAAATAAGACAAAGTCCTGCTTCCGTGGGTCCCAGACAATAAACTAACCACTGCACACCATGCGGTTTTACATGACTTGAAATCCTTTCCAATACCCTTTCTTTGATTGGAGAAGTTTCCCTCAGGCCCTCAGCTGCTGTGAACATGCTCGGTGCAGGTACTTCTCCAGGTCAACATTTGATGTTTGAAGATTCTCTTTTTGTTAATTAGCCTCTTAGAATGCTGTCAGTAACAAGGGTCCTCACTGGAAAATTTCCTCTAACCTCATGTACCAGTGACATCAGTAAAATTTAGAATTTCTCATCACCTTTTGCCCCAGTACAAACAGAGGGTGCAGTGGCATAGTTAGCACATCTGGCACTCGGGTCTGGACATTTTTTGCACCCCCCAACCCCCACCAAGAAAAATGGTATGGGACAATGTAAAAAATAGAGAGGGTGTAAAAACCTTCTCTTCTCAGACACGTGTTATGTCAACAGTGTCTTAGGCGTTTTGTTCAAAAGTTCAGTAGACAGACTGTCTTAAAACAAAGTGTGAATTTATTTGGTCACACTTGGCAACAACTTGAAAATATATACAAAGTTAAATTCTTCTTACAGCTTGATGTAGTAAAACAAAAGATAATAGGAACAAAAACTTATATCAAGAGAGTTCAAGAGATGTTTTCAGCTCCGTCTGTTCTTCTCTATGTCAGAGAGATGTCCGCTCTAGCAGCTGTTTGTGAGGTAGGCTGTATTTAGGCCTAATGTAAACAAAATGTCTTCTTCAGTGTAAGGATGCGTGTGTCCTTCTTTGTGTATGTGAAAAAGTAGTGAAGTCCTTCTGTGTGTGAGTAAAGGACATGTTTTAGTGTGTGTCGTGTAGTGAAGTGTGTGTCTCTAGCATTGTGTCACACTGTTTTTATACTATATCAAATCTACTAGTCAGCAACCTACAGCCATAGCCATATACGGCTAGAACTAAAATTGAAATGATCATATTCGTGATTATTCTAAATATTCTCTTTGCCAACAGCTGATACGTCTCTTAAGCTTCTTTGATTGTCAGTAACACACAACAGATTCTTATAAAAAAACTCAAGGTGAATGACCTTTCCAAATGGCCGAATTCTTGTAATGGGTATCCTTTAAGCTACAGAAATGCAATTCTGTACCAAACCTTACAAATGCATACTAAACTATAATCGGATACATATAAATATATATATTACTTCACACAAACTCAATCTAGCTAACTAATTAAATAACTATATCAAATAACTAACTATATTATAGATAATATATGTTTTTACTTTTAAAAAGATCTTTACAATAAAGTCTATGACAAATACTCTGAGTATATTCTTATCTGTGAAACCACTGACCTACTGACCTTTAGTCATTAACTCTGTACATGGAGAACAACTGGTACAAAAATGACATGCACACAACCTAGCTATTTCAAGATTCGTCTTATGCTGAGCTGAGTGAGCTTTTTCAATGTCAAAGCATAAAAGGGAACTCAGACTGCATACATACAGATCTTGATTATAAAGCCAAATTAATATAATTATTCTACAGACAATATAGTGGCACCATGCCTACACTGTGGGTGTGGTCAGATTGCATCAACAGTGGTAGGAGCTTAAATGGCCAAATGCTTTAATGACTGTGCCTCAAGCGAGTATGAAGCAGACAATACAAAGTTTTATTTTATTAAAATGAATGTACTGAGGTTTGCACTACAGACCTCAGTACACTCATTTTAATAAAATAAAACAGTTCTTTTGCATATCCCTTACTACACACAGCTAACCTTAAAGTGATATAAAAGTATTGTTTTTTTGTTTTGTTTTTTTAAATAATAAATAATAATGTTATACTTACCTGCTCTGTGTAGTGGTTTTGCACAGAGCAGCTTGGATCCTCCTCTTCTTGGATTCCTCACTGGCACTCCTGGCCCCTCCCTCTTTCAGGGTGCCCCCACAGCAAGCAGCTTGCTATGGGGGCACCCAAGCAGGCACTCTCCTGGGCTGCAGCTCTGTGTGTCCATTCACACACGTAGCCATGGCTCGACTCTGCTCCTTCCCTCTTCTGATTGGCTCACTGACTGTGATTGACAGTAGTGTGAGCCAATGGCTTCAGGTGCAGCCAAAAGCCAATCAGGAGTGCGAGCCCCTAGACAGCCATGGCTCTTGTGGACATCGCTGGATCAGGAGGAGGGAGCAGATAAGAATTAGGTGGGACTGGGGGTCTGCTGCACACAGAAGGTTTTTAACTTTCATGCATAGAACGCATGAAGATTAAAAATCTTGTGCGTTTACAACCACTTTAACAAAGAATTTGCTGAACTTAGAATGCAGTAGTCAGGAGTAAGAAATGTAAAATATAGTGAGGGGAATTTATCAAAACTGGTGCAGTCAGAATCTGAAACAGCTGCGCATGACAACCCATAAGCTTCTATCTTCAGCTTGTTCAGCTTTAAAAATGAAAGCTATGAGCTGATTGGTTGCCATGCACTTGATACATTCCCCTAAGCGCTCATTCAGACAGGCGCTGAGACAGGTCTTCTATGCTGTGCCACTTTTTGCTGCATCTGCATCCACCAGAGAGTTTCCCCTATAGAAGTGGGTGCACAGATCCGAATGCAGACACGGTGCGTACGAATACATGCATTCCTTCCTGCCTGCATGTCAAATTTTGACATTCGACTATGTCCATGCAGTTTCTGTGTCCCAATTGACTTTGACTGGACTGCCTGCACAAGGATGCACAGAACACCATGCATCCCCACAGGGTACACGGCCACCAAACTGGGCATGGACTCATATGCTCCATGTGAATTGTCGTTGTGTGGACTAAATAGCGTGAAAGAGGAGATGTCAGGTAATTAAAAGAGAAGTATGGGACTTTTATTTATGAATCATACTTACCTAGGTAGATGCTGCATCTGTCCCCCGCCAGCTCTAAGGCTGAGAACCGAGTAATCAAACAGCTGATCAGGGGGGCGGGAGTGGCCAACTCAGCCTCTCAGCGGCTTGCGTTCTGTACACCTCCCTATTCCAGCACCTCCTCTGCACCCCCCCAGTCCAGGCCTCCTCTGCATCCCCCAGGTCCAGGGTCTCCTCTGCGCCCACCAGGTCAGGGCCTCCTCTGTACACCCCCCAGCCCAGGACCACTCTGCATCCCCCAGTTTAGGGCCTCCTCTGCACCCCCCTCAGCTCAGGGCCTTCACTGCACCTCCCAGTCCAGGGCCTTCACTGCACCCCCCAGTCCAGGGTCTCCTCTGCACCCACCCCCCCAGCCCAGGGCCTCCTCCACAACCCTCCCCATCCATGGCCTTCTCTGCACCCCACTGTCTAGTCCTGGGCCTTCTTTGAAGCCTTCCTTTCTCTGGGATGCCTCACACAGAAAAGATATATTCTGTTTGGGCACTGGGCAAGACTAGGAGGGAGACCATTACACTTGATCGGGCAGCAGTGACACCCTGAAAGCAGCGGTTCCCAGTGCAGAAGGGGGGGGCGGAAGTCCTGGCGATGCCCTCTTAGATGTGTCACCAGGGGCAGCCCCCCCCCCCCAGTTTCGGCCCTGAGAGAGTGTGACCATAATACAAACCTGACACATTTTTAAATCTTTCCCTACTCTACCCATAATTAAAACATTTGGATGTAGATACAATTGAATGTTATATTATTCTAAGTGAACAATTCTTCTACTTTAATAAATCAACCCTATTACTCACTTCTTAAAAGAGCTTACAAAAGTAAAATAACCAGGGCTTTTTTTCAACGGGAACGTGGGAGAAAGCAGTCACCTCCAAGACTGATTTTATGTAATGGCAAGAAGTGCTGGGGTGTATTTCTGGGGGTGGGTCCTATTTTGCTGGGGGGTCTTATGTTGCTGGGAAAGATCTACTGTTGAGGGGTCTATTGTTGCTGCCTGCCAGAGTCTATTGATGCTGGCTGTGGGGAGATCTGTTGTTGTTGTCGGGAGTCTATTGTTGCTGGCCGGGGAAATTTTGTTGTGGGTGGTCCATTGTTGTTAGGGGAATCTTTTGTTGCTCGCTGCAGGGAATCCATTTTACTGCTTTTCTTGTTATCATTACCAAATTCTGTACAAATGGAAGCTAAGAAGTAATGTGATATTTTGAATTTTATTCAAAAAATCTTGAGTATCTCGTATATACGAGCGAGTATGTACAATTAGCGGTGTAGATATTTAGCCAACGGCATAGTCCCTGAGTCGGTACTGGAAACATTTGGACGTCCGGGAAGGTTTTTGGGAACCTTATGGATTTTGGATAGCATGTAAATAATCGGGGGAACAGGGTGTTCAGAAATTAAATATAACTGTGTATTAACATCAATAATATTGTGTCGTACTGCCTGTGCTACAGTAGTTTTTTTTCTGTTTAATACATGGTATGTGGGATTAGTCTGCAGGCTAGTATATATATTGGAATCTGCCAATTGCCTGTAGATCGCCCTCTCATATTGATCTGTATCCATTATCACTATCGAGCCGCCCTTATCGGCAGGCTTGATAGTTATTTCCCTGCGAGCAGATAAGGCAGTAAGAGCTTTAGCTTCCTCCCGATTAAGATTGTTGGGTATATGGTCCCTCACTGAGTGGTATCATTAGTAGCAGGTCTATTTATTTATTTATATCCTTCATAACATTTCTGTACAACATACTTTATTATGTTTGTGTTTGTGTGTGCACATTTAGGCATATACACACATATATATATATATATATATATATATATATATATATATATATATATATATATATACAGATGTGTGTTATTTTCATTATTATTACTTTTTATTTTTATTATTATTATTTTTTATTTATTTTTATCACTTTTTGATTGATTGATACAATCTGTGAAGTGTGGGAATACAGTTACACCTGTTGATCTTTTGTTCCAGGATCTTCTTATGTTATACCATATTTTGTACTTTATTATAACGTTTGGGCTAACTGTGATCCAGTGATTAATTGACTCCAGACAGGCTAGTTGTTTACTTAATAGAATGCAGATGAATTTGCTCTATATAAATTGTACCGTGTACCGTGTATGTGGTCATTCATAGGCATTAAGTTTTGAAGAAGGGCGTGATCTGTACTAGCCCGAAACCGTTAACTATGACTGCCTGTATATCTTGGATGTTGGATGTTTCAAATATTTTTCATTAAAACATTTTTGTGCAGCAATCCCTCTTGTCTTTGTTTATATATATATATATATATATATATATATATATATATATATATATATATATATATATATATATATATATATATATGTTTACACCATCTCCCAGGTCGTTTATGGACAAATTAAATAGGATTGGTGCTATCCAGAACCCTGTGGAACCCCACTACCCACCCCTGACCATTCCAAGTATTCCCCATTTATCACCACCCTTTGAACTTGCCTTTGTAGCCAGTTTTCAATCCATGTACTCGCCGTATGGTCCATGCCAATGGACCTTATTTTGTACGGCAAATGTTTTTTGCTCTACACAAAGATGGCCTAGGCTATAAGAATATTGCCAAGACCCTGAAACTGAGCTGCAGCACGGTGGTTAAGACCATACAGCAGTTACAGGACAGGTTCCACTCAGAACAGGCCTCACCATGGTTGACCAAAGAAGTTAAGTGCACGTGCCCAGCATCATATCCAGAGGTTGTCTTTAGGAAATAGACGTATGAGTGCTGCCAGCATTGCTGCAGAGGTTGAAGGAGTGGGGGTGAGCCTGTCAGTGCTCAGACCATACGCTGCACACTGCATCAAATTGATCTGCATGGCTGTCGTCCCAGAAGGAAGCCTCTTCTAAAGATGATGTACAAGAAAGCCGCCAGTTTGCTGAAGACAAGCAGACTAAGGACATGGATTACTAGAACCATGTCCTGTGATCTGATGAGACCAAGATAAACATATTTGGTTCAGATGGTGTCAAGCGTGTGTGTGTCTGCACCCAGGTGAGGAATACAAAGACAAGTGTGTCTTGCCCTTCAATCAAGCATGGTGGTGGGAGTGTCATGGTCTGGGGCTGCATGAGTGCTGGCGGCACCGGGGAGCTACAGTTCATTGAGGAAACCATGAATGCCAACCCTCCCTTCAGAGACTGGGCCACAGGGCAATATTCCAACATGGTAACGACCCCAAACACACCTCCAAGATGACCACTGCCTTGCTAAAGAAGCTGAGGGTAAAGGTGATGGACTGACCAAGCATGTCTCCAGACCTAAACCCTATTGAGCATCTGTGGGGCATCCTCAAACGGAAAAGAGCGCAAGGTCTCTAACATCCACCAGCTCCGTGATGTCATCATGGAGGAGTGGAAAAGGACTCCAGTGGCAACCTGTGAAGCTCTGGTAAACTCCATGCCCAAGAGGGTTAAGGCAGTGCTGGAAAATAATGGTGGCCACACAAAATATTGACACTTTGGGCCTAATTTGGACATTTTCACTTAGGGGTGTATTCACTTTTGTTGCCAGTGGTTTAGACATTAATGGCTGTGTGTTGAGTTATTTTGAGGGGACAGCAAATTTTTCTCACTGTTATACAAGCTGTACACTCACTACTTTACATTGTAGCAAAGTGTAATTTCTTCAGTGTTGTAACATGAAAAGATATAATAAAAAATTACAAAAATGTGAGGGGTGTACTCACTTTTGTGAGATACTGTGTGTGTATATATATATATATATATATATATATATATATATATATATATATATATATATATATATATATATATATATATATAGGCATTGCAGTTTGTTGTGTACGTATAGGGCTGCATAGTAACCACAGACCGGTCAGAGTGCACATTCTGACCTGTGTCCACAGCCAAAAGTGCCTACAGTGGGCACATGAGGATCAGAACTGGACCATGGAGCAATAGAAGTAGGTAGTCTGGTCTTTTGAGTTACATTTTTCTTTACATAATGTGGATGGCCAGGTGAGTGTGTGTTGCTTACCTGGGGAAGAGATGGCACCAGGATGCATTATGGGAAGAAGGCAGGCGGGAGGAGGCAGTGTGCTGCTTTGGGCAATGTTCTGCTGCCAAACCTTGGTCTTGCCATTCATGTGGATGTTACTTTGACATGTACCACCTACCCAAACATTGTTGCTGACCAAGTACAACATGTCATGGAAATGGTATTTCCTAATGGCAGTGGCTTCTTTCAGCAGGGTAATGTGCCCTGCCACACTGCAAAAATGGTTCAAGAATGGTTGAAGGAACAACACGTTAACTTGGCCTTCAAATTCTCCAGATCTCAATGCATCTACTATCAGTGGAATCAGCTGTAAAAACAAGCCCAACCTCGCAACTTATAGAATTTTAAAGCCTCGTACACACGCTTTGATTTTTGGACGACAGAACGTCTGATTTGTGTGTCATGATAGTCTCATGTCAAAAGTGAAGAGGTTACTAACAATACGAGAATTTATGTTTGACAGAATACAACGTCAGAAGTGACGTAACTTGTTGCATAGTTTTGTATATATTCTTTAGTTTCTGAGCATGCGTAGTCTTGCTCTTACGATTTTTTTTTCGTACGAAAACCATACTAATGAAACGAAAATCAGACGTTGAGTTCACATTTGCCAAAAAATTTATAGTCTGCACATCCCGCTTTTGTCTGACGAAAAAGTGAAATTGGCTGTCGAAAGCACCGTACTAATGGTAAGATTTGCGGACGATCGGTCGTCGCAGCACAGTTGACGTTTGAAAAATCAAAGCGTGTGTACGGCCTTAAGGTCTCATGCACACTGGATGTTATAAAAAAAAAGCCAGTAGTGTTAGCTGTAGAAAGCTGTAGAATGAGTTTTTTTTGCATTTTTGCAGTAGTGTTTTTCAGCATAGCTACGTTTTTCATTGTTTTTGTTGGTGTATTTTTATGCTTTTTTTAGAGTTAGAGTGTTTTTACAGCCGAGAAACTCTCAAAACCCACTAGTTATGGGGGGTTTTCCTGCCAGAAAACGCCCCTGCCAAAAAGTTTAAATACTACTGATAACAGCCTATGGGGTTTACTAAAGGCAAATCCACTGTGCACTACGAGTGCACTTGGAAGTACAGTCGCTTTAGATCTGAGGGAAAGATCTGAAATGAGGGGAGGCTCTGCTGATTTTATCATCCAATCATGTACAAGCAAAAATGCTATTTTTTATTTTAATTGCATGTCTCCCTCAGATCCACAGCACCTACACTCCCAAGTGCACTTGTAGTGCAAAGTGGATTTGCCTTTAGTAAATAATCCCCTATGTGTGCATGGACACATAGGATAACATGCTGAAGCCAAAAACAGCAGCTGTAAAAACATCCAGTGTGCATGAGGCCTAAAGATTTGCTACTGACGGCTTGTCATGGATGATCAGTGTATTGTACTTGAAATAATATTAAATTCTAACTGTACAGCTTTTTTATTTTGGGATTGTAATTGTAGCAGTTACAACCTGTCATTGCAAGGACTATTGCTAACCTCTTCTAAAAATGTGTGTCGCCTGGATGTTCTATTGAGCCAACAGCTCCCATACTATCATTAACCTGATTTCACTTATTGCACACTTGTTAGAGATATCTCTGGGTCAGAAGGGTCTGAAATCAGAAAAAGCCAGGAAGATAGAAAGTGGTTATCAGTGGCAGCTCTCATATTGTGTTCATGACAGGCTTACTGCAAACAATACCTATATGCTTTTACAACCCAATTTACTAAAGCGTGAGGGGCAATAAACTTGCGTTCACTTAAAACATCCAACAAAGCAGATTAATAAAGAGAAATAAGAATTTCTACTGTGTATGATTAGATGTTTAAGGTGAACGCAGGTTGACTTTATCTCATCACATGACTCCTAATACCTAGTTACAATAGCATTGCAAAATTAGAACACACAAATGTTTGCATTTACCTGATCCTTTTTGGTAAATTCTGAGAATATATTAAAAAAAATCTTGTTCTATAAAATGCAAGGCTGTTCAGAAACAGCTGATCAGTTTTGAAATGAGTGAAACTTCCAGGGAAACATCATACAAATCTAATATAGGATACATACCTGGCAGCATGCTCACTTTACACATAGGTTCTATGTTATTAAATAGTCTGATTTTATAATATCTTGTACCACTTGGGTGCACATCTCTCATGACTTAGTTCAAGAAAATTGTACCATTTGGGAATTGTATATAATAAAAACAGTTTCCATGGAAGTTAGACTGAAAAAAGTGTACATATGCAACATTTACCATTACAATTACCTTTTAAACCTAATTAAACCCAAAACTTTTTTTTAGAACTATAAAAGGTATAATTTCTGTGAGATTTATTACTATCTGTCTGCTTGTTTGAGAGATTTCTTATTTCCTGTGTAAGATTGGGGTGATCAGACTCAAGCGGTAGGTGCGTTTCCATTGATTACGCCAGTCTAAAACTGTATTTTAAGGGCGTGGTAGCCCACTTTTATTTAAAAGAACAGGAGGCCCACTCCTGATTTTTATATTAGGATAAGGGTTCCAAATTCTTCAGAAAAGAAGCTTTCATTGAAAGGAACATCAGTCCCAGTCAAAGGTCAAGGTCAAAAGTTTTATTCCACTCTTTCCTTCAGATGTTTACCTACCTATTCTAAAGTGTCAAAACAAATGTCAAGTGCTTTAGAATGGTGTTAGTAGACATAACCACCATCCACAAGATTAGTTACTGTCTCAAGGATGTGTACTGGCAAATTTACATTTTTCTTTTACATCAAAAGTTTCTTTGATTTCAAGTAGCACATCATCATTTCCAGTTTTGCTGTCTCCCATTTGATCTCGTCACTGTTCCCAGGACATTTTCCAAAGTTCTCCTGTCTCTTTTATAGCATTTATTTGGTTAGAAAAAACTCAATTATATCTTTTCAATTTTCTGTTAATGACAAAGTCTCAGGATCAACTTTTAAAATGGGAGGTCATTTTGAATCACCTGAAAGTTTTTGGTTGGTAAACAAAGAAGCGTCATCTCCAACAGTCCCAGTGTCTCACATACTTTGGAGTTCAGTTCAATAAACTGGAAGGGAAAACTATTCTTCCATATCTTAAGTTTCAATCTATTTGTCAGAAGATTCAGAAACTGCAGCAGTTACTTTTCTTGTCTGCCCATTGGTGCCTGCATCCTATGGGGTTCTGTCAGCTATTATCCCAGTTCCATGGGCAAAAAGAGACATCTACAGTGGACATTTCACAGTCAGGGGGATCAGGTACACCTACTCCAGAAGATCTGGATTCCGAATGCAGTGAAGTTCAGCCTCTGCTGGTGGGTGAGATCATCCAATCTGTCCAGAGGCAGGCCCTTCAATCCTGGGCATTGGATCACTGTTACTGTGTGCACCAGTTTTCAAGATTGGGGGGTCCACTGTCAAGGCAATTCAGCCCAGGGGAGAGACAGCCATATGTCATTATTAAACATCTTAGAGCTGAAAACCACATTGCAAGGTCTGTTGGCTTTCGAGCATCTCCTATTGGGTCAGAATGTCAAATGAAAAATGAGAAATTCAAATGCAGTCCATCTTGAAACAGGGTAGTACTCAAAATCTGGCCCTTCAGAGATAGGCAGAGAAGACCTTATTGTTGGAAAAGCAGCTTACATTCTGGGTCCCAAGAATGCGTGGAGGCGAACCATGCCAGCTGATTCTTTCTGTGTCTGAAAGATTAGAGTCTGAACAGCAGGTATCTGTATGTAATTTTCAAGACCTGGGGAGTTCTATTAAAGGGAACTAGGGATGGTCCCAATGTTCGATTATTCACAGAACAAACCAACATATGGGGCGTTCGCGGCAAATTTGAGCGCCGCGGAGCATCCCATAATGCACTGCGAAATCGTAGTGCATTGACGGCTGCTGATTGGTCAAAAAATGGACCTGACCTGCATGCTTTGGCCAATCACAGAGCGATGTGCTGTGAGAGCTATGATTGGCCAAAGGCAAGGTGCTTTTGGCCAATCATGGCTCAGGGGCTAAGTCCACAACCCACACTATATAAGGCTGCTTACACGGCGGCCGTATGTAGTGTGTTAATGTGGAGGCTGGAGAGATATTAGGCAGGTTAGTTAGTGGATAGAGCATGTAGTCAGTGTAGTATATATATGGAGTGCAGGCAGGGTACAGTATATATTGCAGTGCAGGCAGGGTACAGAATATATTACAGTACAGGCAGGGTACAGTATATTATACAGTGCAGGCAGTGTACAGTATATAATATAGTGCAGGCAGGGTACACTATATTTTACAGTCCAGGCAGGGTACAGTATATATTACAGTGTAGGCATGGTACAGTATATAATACAGTGCAGGCGGTCTTCAATATATTGCAAAAAGAACCCTAGGATACTAGGAGCCTGATCAATGGAAAAATAAGTAGAGGTGCCACCTCTACTATAAGTATAAGGGCGGGGTGTATATACCAGAAACCTAACCATAAAAATTGCAAAAAAAACAAAAAATTATGCAAATACCCAAAGGCTATCTCCTCAAAAATGTATGTTTATTGAATGAAAAAGATCACAGCATAAAACAGAGGTTGCTATACCCTACAAAAACACCCCCCTCCCCCAAAAAGACCACACACTTCCCACCCACATACCTACACCCTCCCACTAAGAAAATGAATCCCCATTCTTAGTGGGAGAGTATAAGTACTGTATGTGGGTGGGAAGTGTTTGGGTTTTTTTTTTTGGGGGGGGGGGGGTTGTAGGGTATAGCAACCTCTGTTTTATGCTGTGATCTTTTTCATTCAATAAACATACATTCCTCGGATACAATTTGTGTAGGTTGGACCGTCCCACGGTAAGGTTGTGCATGCCTGAAATAAAACAATATAACAATAAACAGTAGAAAGATACTTTTTGCTGGAACTAGGAGCATGCCTGTAGGACTACAGGTCTAGTCTTAAACTCCCTTTTGGAAGAGAGCAGCACATATAGGTCGGAATGTCTTACATCTCCTAGAGACCTCTTGAGAGTAGTCTGCAAATAAAAGTAGTTTGTTGTCGTCCAGCTGTAAAATATAAACTGCTGGACCTGTTTGCACTGCTGTTCTGTGGTGAAGGAGTTTTGCATCTCATCTTCCAAATCAGATACATGGTGCTCTATTTCAGAGAGCCTAGCGGCATGATCTCCTAGTTCCTTCCTCAGATGTGTGATCCCTGCAGCTATGACTCTGTCAACCGCTGCAGTTATTGTAGGAGACAGTAATGTTGCTACTGCCTGGGCTAAGTCCACATTATGTTCCTCGGGTGGAGGGGGCACTGCTGCCGTATGATTAGCAGACTCTGCAGGGGTTGTGGAGATGTAGAAGGCATCCGCTCCGTCCGCCATGTTGGCTGTTTGAAGAGAGAGCTCTGAGCCGGAGGATGCAGCGGTGCCGGAGGGGCCAGGAACAAGGAATTTGTCCATCCACCTGAGCCTCTGTGCGAGTAAGAGGCGGACCGGGAATCACTCACTGTCCGCGGGTGAGAGGGGCTGGTTTTTTAGGCTGGATGATCCGGAGCCGCTGTTTCTCACTCCTTCACATGAGGTGCTGGAACCGGAAGTTTCAAGCTTTTATAGGCAAAAATAAAAGCTCAAAAGCAGCTTTTTTTTTTCTTTTTTTTTTGAGCTGCAGGGTGCATGAATCCTCAAAGTTACCCACTAAAGCCAAGTGCAAGTCTAGTGTTATTGGTGGAAGTTCCCTGTAGGATGAAATTGCATTGACTGAAATTGCATTGTGTGAAATGGCTAGATGCCATGGATAAACATGGACACTTTAAATGCCCCCCCCCCAAAAAAAAAAATCTCACAATTATTGGCGGTCAGTAGATTCAGTAGGATTTTAAAACCCTCTATCCCTCACCATTGGCGGTCCACAGTGGCATTTTAAAGCCCTCAAGCAATTATATATTTTCTGAAAGCAGAGGCAATTTAAGATAAAAATGGTGGCAGGTGCAATTCTTTATGCTGCATTTTTTGCACAACTGTTTGCTTTTGTTTTCAGGAAAAAATAATACTTTTAGTGCACACAAACACAATATAATACCCAATTTCTGTTGGGCTGTGTCAAGTAAATACAGTAAATGCCAACATTTGAAGCCTTAAAATTTAATGTGGCCTTGAAAACTACAGTACCCAAACTTGTCCATAGATGATGCTTTAAAAATCTACAGTTTATCACTTTAACTATGGCGTTTGTGGCCCCCAATATGATACCATGGGCAGGTGAAACCTTTACTGCCTGAACAAGATGCACAAAGTTGTGACTGAATTCATTGTGCTTTGCAGCACAAGCCTTGTCCGGATAAACCATTCAGGGACATCATACTTTGCATGAAAGATTTTCTTATCAAAGAAGATATTCTCAGAGCAACAAGGAATTCCTCAAACATTCAAGTAGATGACAATAGACTTCAAATCAATGCAGATGTCTCCCCCCTCAACTTTGGACAGGCATCATAAGATGAAAGAAATTACATTTGTCTTAAATGCAGCATGTATCATACCGCTGGGGTTTTCCATTTAAATTAATCGTACCCCATATTAGCTCCACATATGTTACCACCAACATCCCAGAAGGTCAGGACTGTTATTTTCTTTTAATATGCCTTTTTTATGTTACAGAATATTTTTCAAATGTAAAGTTTTTCAAGGCTATTCAGCTCTACATCCACACTATTCTGTTCTTGAATACCATAATAAAATTTAGCAGATGCATAAATTATGGTCTTCTTTTCATATTTCATTCATGGGTAAAGTTATCTCCAATAAAATGAATGTCCTCCCTAAGCTACTTTACCTATTTAGGGCTCTTCCATTTTAAATCTTTAAATCGTATTTCACCCAAATTCAAGTTGACCTTAATAAATTTGTATGGCATAGTAAACCACCAAGATATACTAGATCAATCCTGTATCGCTCTCACAAACAAAGAGGTTTAGGTCTACCACAGATATGGCTTTACTATCTAGCCTAACGCAGCTGGCTCAGTGGAACATTGTAAACTCCAAGGTTCCTGAGATCAAATTTGAAAGCAACTCTATATTTCCTTCCAGGATTGCCTTGGTCTAATGTTGCCCCTATGTAGCAAATTAACTGTTATTTACTAATATTCCTGACCTTCCATACTTTTCAGAAAAACTCATTCATGTGATTTCTAGAGTGGATACTATTTTGTTAATGGAAAAATATTTCAGACTATTCATAACCCCAAATCTTGTTTCAATGATAAATTAAATCCCTAGTTCTCGTATTGTCTCACTGCTATGGATTACTCATAATAGTTTATGCTGTTCCCTCTTCAACCTAGGTCAAGTATTCATTGTATGCTTTCATGCCTGTATGTGAATTGAAGGACTATATGGCAGTTTTCACCTCACTTGAGCATTAAAATGATATCCTTTATATTGTATTCCTCTTTGGAATTGTTTTTCTCTTGTTTTTATCACATTTATTATGTTACTTGATGGTAACAGTTTTTGCCATTCTACATTTTCCTACATTACATTTTATATTTTTGTATACAGTCACAATTACAATAAATGTCTCTGTTTTTTTAGATTCTCATCATGATAGCCATTTAGCTATTTACGATGGGCTCCATGACAGCTGTGTGGTTTCTTCTAAGCAGGATTTATGTAAACCTGACCCAAGCTGCCTCAACTGTATTTATGAAACCTTGTGTCTGGATGAGCGTTCAATCTCAAGATTTAATTGCTAAATGTGAATTTTGAGTATGCCCCATTCCCAACTCAGTAGGGTTTCCTCAGACATAATAATCTTCACAAATAATACAGAAATGTTTTTTTATGGAAAACAACCTTTGGCTAACATGACCAAGGACTTAAAGAAATATATAGTTACCTGTCCATGCAGGGCATAGTGACAGTGGCACTGTCCTAATAGCCCACCCCCCCAGTAGGGTATACTCACCCATTCATGTTCCCTTGCTGCCTTGTCACTGCAGGAGTCCATATATATATATATATATATATATATATATATATATATATATATATATATAGTAAGATAGTTGTGCCTATCTTAACTCTTATTAGCTAGCCCCCATTTGCAACAAGCCCCCAACAGCAATTTTAAAATCTAGAAATATTTTAAAATCTAGAAATGAAGATTAAAGTGTAATTTATTCTCCTCAAAAATATCCCAACAAAAATTGTAGTACCTACATGGGCAGTATTAAATATTAAGCCCCCTTTTGAACAGGATCCCCACCAGCCATTTTAAACTCAAGAAATAGACATTGGAGAGTAGTTTTTTGAGCACCAAAGTATTTAGCCTTTTGTACCAGGCCGCATTTTGAACAGGAAAGAAAAACAAAGGGACCAGGTGGCCCCAGGAAAGCCAACAAGGGGAGAAGCAACCCTATATGAGATCAAAAAAACACAATAAGCTTTATTGAAAAATTGCACAATAACAAGAATAGTATATGTAAATGAGGGATCCCACATATGTGGAAATTCCACACAGGTGGGGTCCATTCCTCCACAATATCAAGAGACTGTAAAAGATAAAAAGGTTAACTAACATGGATAAAAATAGACACTGATGGGTGAAACCTACCCCATTCCCCCCGCCCCGAACCCCATGCACTCATACACAAGATCCTGGATCGTAACTGCTGGTGAATGTGTTGGAATAAGGACTAGACAGCATAAATTAATGTCCGCTGAAGACACTTCAGATGGAGAAAAGGGAGATTCCCAATGATAGGTGTGCCCTCACCTGGGCTATCATAAATATAAATCCCCACACTGTGTCATGAAGTGTGTTCAGTTAGTTGCTGATTGTCCAGAAAGCATAAACTAAAATTAAAAAGTTAAGGAAAATATGCCCAATAGTTCAGTTGGCATAGTACACTGTATATGGCCAGAATCAAATATATTCACCGGGTTGGTGTGTATCAATCAGGGCTCTTGGTCAGACAGTGATATAGGTATACCCTGGTCACGGCTTAGTTAGTACATTAAGGCATGATGGTCTGTTCATGTAGGAGGTAAGCAGTATTGCTTGTGATAAGTGATACTCTGACTACCGAGACCGTAGCCCCCGCCATTCATATGTAATCTGTGCACTTAATCTGAAATGAGAGGGTAATCACTCAAATCCCCATGAGAACAGGAGATGGATAATGTGAAGTCCTGGGTGGGTTACTGTTACCCGGGGTAACCAAATAATCACTGCTGGGAAGCACCCACGTGTGGCATCATGGTTAGACCGGCGGGACTAAACATGAGGGGTAAGATATATGTGCACCTTGAAGTCAAATGACTGTCCAAAAAGTATTCTTACCCCTCCTGTAGTTGAACGTTGGTTTTGAACAGGACCACCCTAACCATGTTATTATCTAGAAATTGAGTCCAGGCAGGACCCGTTGTGAAACATAAACTACAGTGTACTGTGTTAGCTCCATAGCCCCTGGGAAGACATCCTGTAGGACAAAACGTGTGGGATGGAGCTTAGCAGAAACAGTGGGTGATTGAGATATGCTTTTATCTTATCCTTGCTTGTGTTGTGAGTACATGCATTAAGTTTTTTTAATGAATTGTGTTGGAACATACTTGACTGTTGGCATTTTCCTTGCTCTTTCTTTCTGTATGAGTGATACTGCCTGATATATGTACTGTGTGAGCTGTATGAGGAATCTGAGCAGTGTTATCTGGAAATATAGAGTGCTATGCCATTTTCACAATCTGTGATTAAATGCTGTAACCATTGGGATTTATCCCTAAAGTGGTGTTAGACTTCTCTACACTGGCGGTCTGAATCTCAGGTAAGCAGCTGTGTGTATCCATGGTGAATAGTACACGACTGCGGTGTGAGTCGTGAAAAAATAATTTCATCTCACGTGGACTTTTGATAAATTTGGGACTTAAGTGTTTGGGACTTTATATATATATAAATTTTGTGGCACATTAATATTTGCATAAATTGCTAATTTAAAGTGACAGTGCAACACATTGTGAATGCCAGTGGTTTAGACTGAACACCTAATAATCTTGTGGGTCTGCTCCTCACTTTGCAGATTGAATTATATGGTTTAGGCTCATTTTTTCATTTTCAGATGTGCATAACCTCTGCCATGGTCACAGTGCGTACACAATGTTCAATCACTTTTGCCAGGCCCCATTTTATAAAGGACCCCAACATCTATTTTAAAATCAAGAATTTGACTTTAGAATTTCATTTATTTACAGAGGAAACACCCCAAAGCATTGTAGTACTGGCATTTTCTGTATTGCAATTATTTGGCCCACTTTGAACAGGGCCCACAACAGCCATTTTAAAATATAGAAATCAAAGTTTTGCAGGATATGTATACATATCCTACACAAGATTAGAGTGTCATTTATTCTCAGAAAAAAACACCCCAAGAGACTGTAGAACTGAAGTTTGCAGTTTTAAATTGACTGCACTTGGAAGCAATTCAAACAGGACCCCAAACAGCCATTTTTAAAAGCAGCATTCAATATTACAGTGTCATTTATTCCCAAAAAAGCACACAAAAGATATCTTCACTAGGCCCTGATTTGCACAGGGCCCCCAACAGTCCAGCCTGCAGGACTTTTTGGTGTGCTTTCAGAAAACACACCAAAATCGCCTGATCTAATACATGTCTATGGGAAAGCACAGGTAACCTGCACAAAAAACACAGGTACATTGCGCTGCACCTGAGCTGTGGAAAGACCACATTGTATCAGTGTGAAAGTATCCTAAACTATAACCCCTCCTTTTTTTTCACACTAGCTTAAGATGGACCTCAACTTCCCCCAACCCCCCCATGTTTTTTCCCACTTGCAGCAATATAGTGCTCTTCAAAGCACATATTCACAGTGAATCCAGCATTGTTCCATTTCAATCTTCTATTCGGGGGGGCACACAGCATGTTGCCACCATGTTGTGCCTCTTCAGCTGGCTGCCTCTTCAGGGTGCTGCCAGCCACGCCGGATCCGCTCCCCAACCCCCTCTGCCCCTCAGCTGCTCTGTGTAATGATCCTGCTGCCTCCTGTGATGTAAATATCCCGAAAGGCTGAAGAATCAGATACAGGTCATTCTGAACTAGGCCAGAATGTTGGCAGGGGGCAGGACTAGAAATTTAAAAAGTTCTAATAATAGATAGAAAAAGAGATTTCCAGCAACTCTTTCAGTGGAGGCGGCATGTAAAAGTAGAACTAATTTTCAATTAAGAGTTTAGTTACACTTCAAAGAAAGAAACATGAAATAAAAATATGCACCCCAAAAAATAAAACAGGGGGATTACAGAAGCCAAACAGCAGCTAAACCTGTTGCTAGAACACACACAGAAAGGTATATCTGGTAGACATGTGCACTGTTCATTTTCGTTTCATTCTTTTTTTTTTGCTTAATTCAGAAATTTGAAAATTCTGAATTTCGGAAATTCGAAAATTCGGAATTCGGAAACTCGGAAATTTTGAAAAATTCTGATTTTTGGATTTCCGAATTTTCAAATTTTCAAATTTCGAAATTTTCAAATTTTCAAATGTTCAAATTTTCAAATTTCCGAATTTCTGAATTTTTAAATTTCTGAATTTCGAATTTTCAAATTTCTGAATTTTGAATTTCCGAATTTTCTAATTTCCGAATTTAGAATTTTCTAATTTCCGAATTTAGAATTTTCTAATTTCCGAATTTAGAATTTTCTAATTTCCGAATTTAGAATTTTCTAATTTCCGAATTTAGAATTTTCTAATTTCCGAATTTAGAATTTTCTAATTTCCGAAATTCGACATTTCTAATTACCGAATTTCGAATTTTCTAATTTCCAAATTTCAAATTTTCAAATTTTCTAATTTCCGAATTTCGAATTTTCTAATTCCCGAATTTCGAATTTTCAAATTTACGAATTTCCAAATTTCTGAATTCTCAAATTTCCCAATTTCGAATTTTCAAATTTTCGAATTTCAAATTTCCAAATTTCTGAATTTTCAAATTACCAAATTTCTGAATTTTCTAATTTACCATTTTCGAATTTTCAAATTTCCCAATTTTGAATTTCCGAATTTTTGAATTTTCAAATTTCAGAATTTCCGAATTTCGAATTTTCTAATTTCTGAATTTCGAATTTCTGAATTTCCGAATTTCTGAATTTTCAAATTTCCAAATTTCTGAATTTTCAAATTTCTGAATTTTCGAATTTCTGAATTTCCAAATTTCTGGATTTTCAAATTTCCCAATTTTGAATTTTCAAATTTCCCAATTTTGAATTTCCGAATTTTCAAATTTCTGAATTTTGAAATTTCCCAATTTCGAAATTTCAGAATTTTCACATTTCCGAATTTCAAATTTTCTAATTTCCGATTTTCCAATTTTCGAATTTCCAAATTTCTGAATTTTTAAATTTCCCAATTTTCAATTTTCAAATTTTTGAATTTCAAATTTCCGAATTTTCGAATTTCTGAATTTTCAAATTTACGAATTTTCAAATTTCCAAATTTCGAATTTTCGCATTTCTGAATTTTCGAATTCCGAATTTCCCAATTTTCGGAATTAGAAAATTCAGAAATTTTGAAAATCCGAAAATTTGAAAATCTGAAAATCTGAAAAAAAGAAAGAAAATCAGTAAAATTTGAAATAATAACTAACTAATAATAACTATTAAATTATAGATATTGAAATTTCCTTTCAAATTTGGCTGTTTGTGAACGTAACGAATACAAATTTATCTGAAGTTACGAATTATCCGAAATAACAAATGCCGCATCTAAACAAATGGAATGGAACAAATTAATAAGAAATAATAATAATAAGGTTTTATTATTATTATTGTTATTTATTATTATTAGATCATTATGTTCCATTCTTTTAGATACGGCATTTGTTATTTCAGATAATTCATAACTTCGGATAAATTCACGTTCACTAACAGCGAGATTTGAAAAGGAAATTCCAATACCTATAAGTTATTATTAGCTAGTTATTTCAGATTTTCGAGTTTTCGAATTTTCGGATTTTCATTCTTTTGAATTTTCAGATTTTCATTCTTATTTTCGGATTTTCAAATTTCCGAAATTCCGAATTTCCGAATTTTCAAATTTCCTCATTTCGAATTTTTTAATTTCTGGACTTCCAAATTTCTGAAGTTTTGAATTTCCGAATTCTAATTTTCAAATTTTCCAATTTCCGAAATTTAGAATTTTCCAATTTCTGAATTTTCGGAAAAAATTTGGAAATTTTGGAATTAACGAATTTGTCAAAATTAGTTAAAAAAAAAAAATTCGGAACTAAACGAATTGCACATGTCTAATATCTGGCTGGATGAAAAACTTGGGGATGGCCTGACGGCCTCCCATATGAATATTATAAGGCCTTTTTGACCACTCTACTCAAACACATGACCCATTTGTTCATGCAGGGAGGCGAGATTCCAAGGCATATGCAGACCTCCTATCTAACTCTGATACCTAAGCCTGATATGGATCACACACCATGTGGGAATTATCTCTCCGTTCCTATTTGCCCTGTGTATTGAGCCCCTGGCGGCCCAGATCCAACAGGATCCTAACATTAGTGGAGTACTGGTTAGAGGACGTGAGTTCAAAATTTCCCTGGTGGAGTTCCCCTTTAATTACGGTTTATCTACCCAGCATCATCACGGTTCCTGACTTGATGTTCTGCCTGAATCTCAGAGTCCACAACTTCTGCCACAAGCTCTGCAACCTACACCTACAGGCACTCGTGTTCCTCCTGTCCCTTGGCACCCTCTGTCTCACCCTCAGTGGGGCCTGGGCTGGAGATACAAGGGAGGCTGACCTCATCACTTCAGACTCCAACCAGGTACAAAGGCACAGTCATAAGACACACATGCCGGAGCAACCATGATTTCAAGCTTGATACATTTTTCATAAGTATTGCTTCTAGTTCTTATATTTTTACCTTCACTGAACTGAACTCTTATACTTTTTCCATTGTATGTATGATGCCAACTGTGTGACAAAAAACTCACACTTTGTTTTTAAATCAGCCTGGCTATCAATACTAATCTTCCGGAAATGCCTATAAGGATGCTAGAATATTGGATATCTTCATTATTCTTCATTTTGGTGAGTCAGACACTGCCGTAATTTCTCCATTTTTACAGAAATTTCGATCCTTGCTGAAAGGGGAGAGATTAGCGCAGTTTTGCGAATATTCAAGTCTCGAGAAAAAGACAGTCCCGAACCCATCAAGCAAGAGGCGTTTGTGTTTCTTCAGACGTGGACGAAAGGTCAGTAACTGAGCCGACTGAAGACGAGAAATTCTTCTAATTATGGTGAGTAAAAGTCATGGAATTTATTGATGAAATAGCTAGAGAAAGTAAGCTAGAGTTTAAAAATGTGTCTTTTTATCCATATGACAGTCATTTATGGGCATATATGTACAATGAATATGTTTATTATTATTATACAGGATTTATATAGCGCCAACAGTTTGCGCAGACAACAAAATGAAGGCAAACATTACAGTTACATTACGATTTGGTACAAGAGGAATCAGAGGGCCCTGCTCATTAGAGCTTGCAATTTAAAAGGATTTATTGATACAAAAGGTAATAGCTGTGGGGGGTGAGCTGGTGGAGAAAGTAAAACTGTATTAGTGAGAAGCAGGATAGGCGTCTTTAATGAGAAGGTTTTTCAGGGATTGTCTAAAGATGGATAGATTAGGAGACAGTCAGACAAATTGGGCTAGGGAGTTCCAAAGGATGGGCGAAGCTCTGGAGAAATCCTGGAGGCGAGCATGGGAGGAGGTGACAAGGGAGTTAGAGAGCAGGAGGTCTTGGGAGGACTGATGAGAGTGGCTTGGTTGGTATTTTGAGACTAGGTTAGTGATGTAGTTGGGGGCAGAGTTATGAATGGCTTTGTAAATTATTGTTAGTACTTTGAATTTTATTCGTTGGGTGAGTGGAAGGCCAGTGGAGGGATTGGCAGAGAGGGGTGGAGGACACTGAATGGTTGGTAAGGTGAATGAGTCTTGCAGCGGCATTCATTATGGACTGAAGGGGGGATAGTCTATGTAAAGGCAGTCCAATAAGGAGGGAGTTGCAGTAGTCGAGACAAGAGATAACCAGAGAGTGAATTAGAAGCTTGGTGGTGTCATGAGTTAAAAAGGGGCGTATTCTAGAAATTTTACAGGGGTTAAGGTGGCATGATTTGGACAAGGATTGGATGTGGGCCTGAAAGGACAGTTCAGAGTTTAAGGTTACCCCTAGCACCCTGGCATGTGGGGACGGACTGATAGATGTGCCATTGATCTTGACAGAGAAGTCAGGGGAAGGGGCACACGGGGAGGAAATATTAAGAGCTTGGTTTTAAATAGATGCAGTTTGAGGAAGTGGTGTGACATCCAGGCTGATATGTCTGTTAGTAAATCAGTGATGCGTCAGGAGACTGATGGGGTGAGCTGAGGGGCAGAGAGATAGATTTGGGTATCATCTGCATATAAATAGTAGTGGAAGCCATGGGAGGCTATCAGCTGACCCAGTTTTTTATTTCTGAAAAATAGTTTTTTGTATATATTTTTCAAATTTTACTTCACCAACTTAGACTATTGTGTTCTGATCCATCACATATAATTCATATTAAAAAACTTTGAACTAAAGGCTGTAATGTAACAAAATAGGTAAAAAGCCAAAGTGGGTGAATACTTTTGCAAGGCACTGTATGTATTATAGTTTAGGCCATCTTAGACAGGATAAGGACAGTACATACAGAAGTTCTCATGAAGGAAAATATAAGATAGTATTATTTCACATATAGTTTTACAAATTCATGAAAGCTATTGTCCCAAAATGTTTTAACATTTGTTGAATGTACATCATTTACCTATTGTACTAATTATTATTATGATGATGATTATTATTATTATTATTAATAATTGATATCAATCTTCATTATTTTATACATATTTAAAATCTATATCATTATTTTAGAAATTTAAATAGATAAATCTAAGAGGAGCTAAAGTAGGAGAAAAGAGTTTAGAAGGAGAGTTATTTCTAGCTGTTCAGTTCTGAGGAATATTATGTCTGACAGAGAGAGCCGATTGGGGGCTCTCCCTGTCAGAGGGGAGGTCTGTGCTGATAATCAGCACATTGATTATCAGTACAGCCCCATCAGATGTGTCACCACAGCTGCCAAAAAGGTGCTAATCAGCTGCCAGTCAGTGCCCCTCAGGATCGCCTTTCAGTGCCCAATAGAGTGCCAATCAGTGCCCACCACAGTGCCAGTCAGTGCCCATCACATTGCCAATAATTGTCCTACAGTAACACCTGTCAGAACCTCATCAGTACCTCTTCATCAGTGCTGCCCATCAGTGCCACCTGTCAGTGCCAATCAGTATCGCCTATCAGTGCCAGTCAGTGCCGCCTGTCAGTGCCCATCACAGCTGCCTGTCAGTGCCCATCGGTGCTGCCTGTCAGTGCCCCTCAGTGCCACCTATCAGTGCCGCCTATCAGTGCCCATCAGTGCTGCATATCAGTGCCGCCTATCAGTGCCCATCAATTGTACATATCAGTGCCTCCTCATCAGTGCCACCTTATCAGTGCCCATCAGTGCCGCCTCATCAGTGCCCATCAGTGCCCGTCAATGAAGGAAAAATCAAAATTTTATAACCGAAACGAAGAAAACTTTTTTTTTCAAAAATGTTGTTCGTTTTTAGTTTGTTTAGCAAATAATAAAAAAACAGTGGTGATCAAACACCATCAAAAGAAAGCTCTATTTTTGGGAAAAAAATGATAAAAATTTAGTTTTGGTGCAGTGTTGCATGACCGTGCAATTGTCATTCAAAGTGTGACAGCACTGAAAGCTGAAAATTGGCCTAGGCGAGAAGGGGCGAAAGTGCCTGGTATTGAAGTGGTTAATCATAATATTGATGCAGTATGTGTGAATGACCTTGATCAGATGTTTAATCAAATAGACCTTCTATTGCTGAAGTTAACACTAATGCGTGCCATACAAGGTTCTGAGTTTTGTGACGTTATGACGTCCACATGTAACATATAAAGCCAAGACTTCGATATTCAAGACACTCACACACACACAGGGAAGGCTGGCCAATCTTCAGTCAATTACACATATGTAGTCTATTCATATACCCTTTGACAAATTGGAACAGCTGTTTTCTCTCAGGAGAAGATAACGTCATTTCCTGCTTCTTCTTACTCACACTAAAAAGCATTGAAAAGAAGGCACAGTCATAAGACACACATACCGGAGCAGCCATGATTTCAAGCTTGATACATTTTTCAAAAGTATTGCTTCTATTTCTTATATTTTTACCTACACTGAACTGAACTGTTATACTTTTTACATTGTAGTGATAATGCCAACTGTGTGACAATAAACTCACACTTTGTTTTTAAGTCAGCCTGGCTATCAATACTAATCTTCTGGAAACGCCTATAAGGATACTAGAATATTAGATATCTTCATTATGCTTCAGGTTTGGCCTTTCCCAACCTCCTCCGCTATTACTGTGCTGCTCAACTGTGGGCTATAGCCTCATGGGTTACCCTCCTGGCGTATGATCACTGGACCCAAATAGATAAATTATGGCTATCCCCAATTCACCCGAACAATCTATTATGAAACACTGAAGTTGACATTCCCTCCACCTCTTTTTTACACACCATGAATTTGTTACGCAATATTTGACTACAGCTAAAACACAACTACTCCCTACAATCTGAAGCCTCTTTAGTGACAGCTTTCCTCTATAATCCTAAACTACCGGATAGCCTTACCTATCAGATGATTTCCCCTTGTTTACAGAGAAACCTCTTTCACTATGGCCATCTAGTGAATCCAGTGATGAGAGTATTGCTATCTTTTGGGGATCTCAAGGAAAAACATGAGCTACTTCGTAGTGCCTTTTTTGGCTACCACCAAATTCGACACTATGCTCTCTCCCTCACCCCCAACCTTCAATTCTCTAAACTGACCCCATTTGAGCACCTGGTTTTGTCAGATATATATAGACTTTTAAATTCTTACAACATTTATTCGGTAGGGAAACATAGTTATATGCTTAGATTGGAGAAAACTCTCAGAGAGGAACTCTCCCCTGAACAGTGGCAAATGATATGGTCCCAGGCAGCTAAAAGCTCTTTTTGTACACTATACAAGGAAAATACTTACAATGTACTTGTACTATTTTTTTGGTACATGACACATCCCGTCTACATTCTATATACCCATCGGCCTCGGATCACTGCTGGAGGTGTCTCGGAGATCGGAGGAACTTTATTTCATGTCTATTGGCAATGCCCATCTCTACAGCCATACTGGCGCTCGGTCAAGGATCTCCTCCATTGGCTGTTCGAGGTGGATGCTCCTCTCCAACCAAAACTAAATCTACTGGGACTTCTCCCCCCTAAATTGTCTCGGCTAGCCAAGAAACTGGCCACTAGGGATGAGCCGAACACCCCCCTGTTCGGTTCGCACCAGAACATGCGAACAGGAAAAAAGTTCGTTCGAACATGCGAACACCGTTAAAGTCTATGGGACACGAACATGAATAATCAAAAGTGCTAATTTTAAAGGCTTATATGAAAGTTATTGTCATAAAAAGTGTTTGGGGACCTGGGTCCTGCCCCAGGGGACATGGATCAATGCAAAAAAAAGTTTTAAAAACGGACGTTTTTTCAGGAGCAGTGATTTTAATAATGCTTAAAGTCAAACAATAAAAGTGTAATATCCCTTTAAATTTCGTACCTGGGGGGTGTCTATAGTATGCCTGTAAAGGGGCACATGTTTCCTGTGTTTAGAACAGTCTGACAGCAAAATGACATTTTGAAGGAAAAAAATCATTTAAAACTACTCGCGGCTATTGCATTGCCGACAATACACATAGAAGTTCATTGATAAAAACGGCATGGGAATTCCCCAAAGGGGAACCCCGAACCAAAATTAAAAAAAAAAAATGACGTGGGAGTCCTCCTAAATTTCATACCAGGCCCTTCAGGTCTGGTATGGATATTAAGGGGAACCCCGGCCAAAATTTTAAAAAAAAAATGACGTGGGGTTCCCCCTAAATTCCATACCAGACCCTTCAGGTCTGGTATGGATTTTAAGGGGAACCCCGCGCCAAAAAAAAAAAAAAAAACGGCGTGGGGTCCCCCCAAAAATCCATACCAGACCCTTATCCGAGCACGCAACCTGGCAGGCCGCAGGAAAAGAGGGGGGGACGAGAGTGCGGCCCCCCCTCCCTCCTGAACCGTACCAGGCCACATACCCTCAACATTGGGAGGGTGCTTTGGGGTAGCCCCCCAAAACACCTTGTCCCCATGTTGATGAGGACAAGGGCCTCATCCCCACAACCCTGGCCGGTGGTTGTGGGGGTCTGCGGGCGGGGGGCTTATCGGAATCTGGAAGCCCCCTTTAACAAGGTGACCCCCAGATCCCGGCCCCCCCCCTGTGTGAAATGGTAAGGGGGTACATAAGTACCCCTACCATTTCACGAAGAAAGTGTCAAAAATGTTAAAAATGACAAGAGACAGTTTTTGACAATTCCTTTATTTAAATGCTTCTTCTTTCTTCTATCTTCCTTCATCTTCTGGTTCTTCTGGTTCTTCTGGCTCTTCTGGTTCTTCCTCCGGCGTTCTCGTCCAGCATCTCCTCCGCGGCGTCTTCTGTCTTCTTCTCCTCGGGCCGCTCCGCACCCATGGCATGGGGGGAGGCTCCCGCTCTTCTCTTCTTCTTTTCTTCTCTTCTTCTCTTCTTCATTTTCTTCTCCGGGCCGCTCCGCAATCCATGCTGGCATGGAGGGAGGCTCCCGCTGTGTGACGGCGCTCCTCGTTTGACAGTTCTTAAATAACGGGGGGGGGCCACCCGGTGACCCCGCCCCCCTCTGACGCACGGTGACTTGACGGGACTTCCCTGTGGCATTCCCCGTGACGTCACAGGGAAGTCCCGTCAAGTCACCGTGCGTCAGAGGGGGGCGGGGTCACCGGGTGGCCCCGCCCCCCGTTATTTAAGAACTGTCAGACGAGGAGCGCCGTCACACAGCGGGAGCCTCCCTCCATGCCAGCATGGATTGCGGAGCGGCCCGGAGAAGAAAAGAAGAAAAGAAGAAGAGAAGAAGAGAAGAAAAGAAGAAGAGAAGAGCGGGAGCCTCCCCCCCATGCCATGGGTGCGGAGCGGCCCGAGGAGAAGAAGACAGAAGACGCCGCGGAGGAAATGCTGGACGAGAACGCCGGAGGAAGAACCAGAAGAGCCAGAAGAACCAGAAGATGAAGGAAGATAGAAGAAAGAAGAAGCATTTAAATAAAGGAATTGTCAAAAACTGTCTCTTGTCATTTTTAACATTTTTGACACTTTCTTCGTGAAATGGTAGGGGTACGTACCCCCTTACCATTTCACACAGGGGGGGGGCCGGGATCTGGGGGTCACCTTGTTAAAGGGGGCTTCCAGATTCCGATAAGCCCTCCGCCCGCAGACCCCCACAACCACCGGCCAGGGTTGTGGGGATGAGGCCCTTGTCCTCATCAACATGGGGACAAGGTGTTTTGGGGGGCTACCCCAAAGCACCCTCCCAATGTTGAGGGCATGTGGCCTGGTACGGTTCAGGAGGGAGGGGGGGCCGCACTCTCGTCCCCCCCTCTTTTCCTGCGGCCTGCCAGGTTGCGTGCTCGGATAAGGGTCTGGTATGGATTTTTGGGGGGACCCCACGCCGTTTTTTTTTTTTTTTTTGGCGCGGGGTTCCCCTTAAAATCCATACCAGACCTGAAGGGTCTGGTATGGAATTTAGGGGGAACCCCACGTCATTTTTTTTTTAAATTTTGGCCGGGGTTCCCCTTAATATCCATACCAGACCTGAAGGGCCTGGTATGGAATTTAGGGGGACTCCCACGTCATTTTTTTTTTTTAATTTTGGTTCGGGGTTCCCCTTTGGGGAATTCCCATGCCGTTTTTATCAATGAACTTCTATGTGTATTGTCGGCAATGCAATAGCCGCGAGTAGTTTTAAATGAGTTTTTTCCTTCAAAATGTCATTTTGCTGTCAGACTGTTCTAAACACAGGAAACATGCGCCCCTTTACAGGCACACTATAGACACCCCCCAGGTACGAAATTTAAAGGGATATTACACTTTTATTGATTGACTTTAAGCATTATTAAAATCACTGCTCCTGAAAAAACGGCCGTTTTTAAAACTTTTTTTTGCATTGATCCATGTCCCCTGGGGCAGGACCCAGGTCCCCAAACACTTTTTATGACAATAACTTGCATATTAGCCTTTAAAATGAGCACTTTTGATTTCTCCCATAGACTTTTAAAGGGTGTTCCGCGGCATTCGAATTTGCCGCGAACACCCCAAATTGTTCGCTGTTCGGTGAACTTGCGAACAGCCAATGTTCGAGTCGAACATGAGTTCGACTCGAACTCGAAGCTCATCCCTACTGGCCACCCATAGCTTAACAGCGGCCAGGTGTTTGATAGCCCTTCAATGGAAAAGACAGACCCCACCGACATTATCGGATCTCTATGATAGGATTAAGGATGTAGAGGTAATGGAATCCATGATGGCCCACCCGTTACATAACCGGGTGACGCTGACCCCCTCTGACATCATGGGGAAAGCCATAGGGAAGTCCCCGTGAAGTCCCCATGTGTCAGAGGGGGCGGGGTCACCGGGTGGCCCTGCCTTCAGTTATATAAGAACTGTCAGAAGAACAGAAGCGTCACACAGCGGGAACCTCCCATGGATGCGGATCGTCCAGAGAATGAATCGGGGAAGAAGACGCCGGAGGAAGATGCGGACGAGGAGACCGAAGGACGAAGCAGAGGATCAGGGGAAAAAGAGGAAGAAGCGGGGGAAGAACAAGATGGAGGAAGAAAACTGAATGAAGACCAGAAGAAGATGGAAGAAGAAGATGGGAAAGAAGAAGACATAAATAAAGGAATTGTCAAAAACCGTCTCTTGTCTTTAACATTTTTGACACTTTTTTTGTGAAATGGTAGGGGTACATTTGTACCCCATTACCATTTCACACGGGGGGGCGGGATCTGGGGGTCCCCTTGTTAAAGGGGGCTTCTAGATTATGATAAGCCGCCTGCCCGCAGACCCCCACAACCACCGGGCAAGGGTTGTGGGGATGAGGCCCTTGTCCCCATCAACATGGGGACATCCTCCCCATGTTGGGGGCATGTGGCCTGGTACGGTTCAGGAGGGGGGACGCTCTCTCATCCCCCCCTTTTCCTGCGGCCTGCCAGGTTGTGTGCTCAGATAAGGGTCTGGTATGGATTTTGAGGGGGACCCCCACGCCATTTTTTTTTTAATTTTGGCACGGGGTTCCCCTTAATATTCATACCAGACCTGAAGGGCCTGGTATGGAATTTGAGGGGACCCCCACACATTTTTATTTTTTAAATGTTGGTTCGGGGTTCCCCTTAATATTCATACCAGACCCAAGGGGCCTGGTAATGCACTGTGGGGGAATCCCAAGCCGTTTTTTTCAGTGACTTTTATTATTGCAGAGACCCGACAATTCATTATAGCTGCCGGCCCTACCGCTAGTACTTTTAAATGACTTTCTTTTCCTTTAGAAATGTAATTTTGCTCTTGGACTGTTGTAAACAAGGGAAACATGCGCCACTTTAAAGGCATACTATAGACACCCCCCAGGTACGTAGTTTAAAGAAATATTTCACTTTTATTGTTTCACTTTAAGCATTATTAAAATCACTGCTCCCGAAAAAACGGCCATTTTTTAAACTTTTTTTTGCATTGATACATGTCCCCTGGGGCAGGACCCAGGTCCCCAAACACTTTTTATGACAATAGCTTGCATATTCACCTTTAAAATTAGCACTTTTGATTTCTCCCATAGACTTTTAAAGGGTGTTCCGCAGCTTTCGAATTCGCCGCGAACACCCCAAATTGTTTGCTATTTGGCGAACGAGCTAACTGCAAATGTTCGAACCGAACAGACAGCCCATCCCTACTGGTCATGATAATGCATGATGTCAATATGCTGTTAATATGCTCTAGGTTCTGGTACTCGTACCTTTTTGACTACAGTATTATGTTATAATTTCTTGGGTTATACCTATGATCTCCCTATATAACTTTAACTGTTTGTAGCCTCCCTCAGTTTGTTATTGGAAGCTTGCATGCTATCCAGTGACAGTTATCTTTTTTATCTTTGAATTGAAAAACATAAAAATTCAATAAAAATTGTCAATTCTAAAAAGAAAAACTTTGGGATGTATAAAACACATACTCTGCCTCAATATAAATATGGATGTTTGCAGCAATCTCTCTCTCAAATATTTTAATCTGTAAAACACACTGAGGTACATTAACTAAAACTGGAGAGTGCAAAATCCAGTGCAGCTGTGCATGGCAGCCAATCAGCTTCTAACTTCAGCTTGTTCAATTAAGCTTTGACAATAAGCCCATGTTCATATCGGGCCGTTGTGACATGCGATTTGACATGTCAAATCGCATGTCAAATCGCCGCCTATTGCCGGCAATGGCACCATCTGAATCTCAAAAGTAGTTCCTACACTACTTTTTGCAGGAACCTACACAGATGTATCTGAAATCGCGCCTGAAGCCTGACTAAAAATGTGGGTTTGAAGTTCAGCTGAACTCGTACGATTTCAAATCCGCCTTCAGTGTGAACCCAGGCTGAAACCTGGAAGCTGATTGGTTTCTATGCACAGCTGCACCAGATTTTGCACTCTCCAGTTTTAATAAATCAACCCCACTGTGAGTGTGTCTGTGATTGCATGTAAAAATAAATAGACAGTTTTCCAGCTATGTGCACAAGCTTCTGTGTCCCTGTGAACACTCTCAAATCTCTAACTAATCTGGTAGACAACTGTACAACACTGCAAGCAAGTAAAGGCGCAAAAACCGGAAGCCTCATATTACCATCATGTTTAGTGACAAACTAAAAATTGTAACTGATATAGTCCATAAAAGTCTATGTAGACAAAGGCAAAATAGTATTTCGAAATCCACACAAAGGACTGCCTTCCAGGAAGAGCTGAAACCAAGCTCCAAAATCTGCAGGAAAGAAACACAAGGAGGGGAGGCGCCTCTAAGTGCAGTATGTAAGCCAATTTATTTAAATACAATGTGCAAGCAACTCACATTTTGCAGAATAAAATACAGCATGTGGTGTAGTTAAAATCCAAGGAGGGAGTCCATCAGATCTGTCACAGATGTCGCTGCTGCCTGCTGTGCGTGGGGCTTTGCTGAACACCGCTCGAGCCGGCCGCGGTGATGATGTACTTCAAAGCGAGGCCTGGAACGCTGGTGGAGGGCAGGCGCGGAGCTGTGACGTCACTGGAATGCGACGCGTTTCATGAGCGTACGGGCTACGATGTCACGGTAGCTGCGCTCCTTCATCAAGCTACATGTGGATCGTGAAAGCGACTTAAAAAGGAGTTGGGGGAGGGAAAGAGGGAGGGGGAGAAAGGAAACGAAAATGGGATGAAAAGGGGGGGGATAATAACCATATAGGAACACTCTATTGGAAAGAAAGGGGTTCATATCTAAAAGCAATCTAAATTAATGGCAAACTTACAGATGATGGATATGTGTATATATATATGAAAAAATCCCATGTGAAAAAACAACAAATAGGGGAAAACGATATCGAAAATACTTTTGAAGACATAATTGAAATAAAGAATAAAGATAAATAAAAATATATAAAATAACTGTACAACACTGCTTGTGTTTTTAAAGCTGTAAGTATAAATCCCTAACTACTTTCTCTGACTACTGCATATCTATTCCAATACACACTGAACAAATGCTGTCGGGAACTCTGAATTTAATAGAAAGGAAGCTTGCACATTAGAAAACGTTTTTAAGCTGCCTGACTGTCATGCCTTCGGCCTATAAAGGAAAAATAATATCTTCTGGACTTGCAATATCAACATTGCCCACTAGATGCCACTCTCTACAAAGGACTATTGATGGGTAGTGTTCTATGGTTAATAGACATTTCCTGTTATCACTAGGAACCAGCTCACTTCCTATGCAACTCTTTCATCTTTACCATGAGGACAGACTGTAATGGAGCCAACTAAGCCTGTACTGCATGTTCTTAGGAATTCCTAACCCTTCTAGGGCAGCATTGCTGGTATGCTAAAGACTGTTTATTTGTATACCTAGTAGGCATTTGTTATGTTCATGTAATTCTTATATATGTTCATTGTCTGTTTATTCTTAGTTTCATTGTGTGTACAGCGTGTGTACATCCTATCTTATATGACCACCACCTGTTCATCGTAATAAAGATCCAAAGTTACAGACAGTCTGGTTATTGTAGGATTCAAGGTTTAAACTGTATGTTGAGCTACATACACGCCAGGGGCAAACGTATAGCGAGAACAGAACAGTGAAACAGTGGCTATCCAGCAAGTGGGATTTAGGACAGTGACTATACAGAGGCCTGCTACCCTGTTAACGCAGTCTCTACACAGTCAAGCATTCCTACAAGCAACATGTCACATAGCCAGGCATCCTCACTCAAGACAAGGTCCCAAGTTTTCGGCTCCTCTAGATCCTCCTCCGCAAGCAATGCACTCGCTATCGCACGTGCAAAAGCTGAAGCCGCCAAGGCCCGAGCAGCCTTTGCTGAGCAAGAAATGCAGATTAAAAAGGAGAAAGTGAGGCTGAAGACAGAGAAAGTGCAGCAACAGTTAGAGCAAGAAATACAGATTAAAAAGGCACAGTTAGAGGCCGAGGAAGTAGCCATAGAGCAAGAAAAGGAGAAAGTGAGGCTAAAGGCACAAGAGGCACAGTTAGAGACAGAGGAAGCCCTCCTAGAAGTAACCCTAGAGAAACTCACTGTAGAGAAGGAAGCAGCAGCCGCCATAGCCGAAGCAGTGGCCTTGGAATTAGCTGTATACCCGAGAAGTGAATGCAGCAGATGCAGCAATATTCTTGACCCAGAAGCTGAAACTCAAGATTCTCTACAACGAACTTCAGATTACATCAACCAACATTTTAAGCCAAGCAGTGACAAAGATGACGTCAAAGAGACAAACCAAAGACACTACACGGTACCGCCGCAAGTCAGCGACAAGCCTCAAGCCTGCAAACAGGAGAAATCCATGCAAAGTGACGCCTCCTACGAAAGACTCCCTAAACGTGAAATAACAGAGCCTTCCAATCATTCTCCAGAACCAACGGTATGACAGAGGTCGGCTCGAAACCCTAAAAAGGTATGACTACACACAGCCATCTCTCCATGGCAACACACAGCAGGCTAACTAAGCCACCATAGACTTTGCAAGGTCCTTTGCACGACGTGAGTTAGTCACCAAAGAACTTGAAAAGTTTAATGACTGCCCTGAAAGCTACAGAGCCTGGTGGTCTTCCTTTCAAAATCCCATCGGAGACTTACATCTGTCTTGCAGTGAAGAGATAGACATCCTGATCAAATGGCTTGGAAACGAGTCTGCCGAGCATGCCAGGCGAATCAGGACAATAAATATAAACCACCCAGACACTAGTCTTAAAATGATTTTGGGATAGACTTAATGAGTGTTATGGTTCAGCAGAAGCAATAGAAAGCACACTATTCAAAAGACTTGATAACTTCCCCAAAATACCTAACAAAGCCTACCAGAAACTTAGGGTGCTAAGTGACTTGCTAATGGAACTTCAAGTAGCTAAATCCGAGGGGGACTTACAAGGACTCGCATTCCTTGACACAGCAAGAGGTGTCAACCCCATTGTACAAAAGCTACCCTATAACTTGCAAGAGCAGTGGATTACACATGGTACCCCATTTTAAAAGACAGCATGATGTTCCATTCCCTCCTTTTTCTGTTTTTGTGGACTTTGTGTGTCAGCAAGCTAAAACAAGAAATGATCCAAGTTTTGATTTTACATTGTCATGTGCTGCTCCTTCAGGACTTAATCCTCGCAAACCTCCAGTAGTAGTACACAAAACTAACGTGACTCCTCCAGATTCTTTTCACAGGTCTACCAGCTTCTCTAACTTGGAGACAAAGGTCAAAGATCCTGGGAAGCAGTGTCCTGGTAAGCCACATCCTCTCCTAAAATGCAGAGCCTTCAGAGAGAAAACTCTGCAGGACCGCAAGGCCTTCCTCAAGGAGAACCACATCTGCTACAGGTGCTGCTCTTCCACATCTCACCTCGCCAAGGACTGTAAGATCAGTTTAAAATGCACAGAATGTGACAGCTCAGATCACAACACAGGTTTACATCCTGGGCCAGCGCCATGGACTTTACAACACACTTTCAGCACTAGTGAGTATGGCGGGGAAGAAGAGCACACCATTTCAACTACACCAGAGATCACTTCACAATGTACAGAGGTCTGCAAGTGAGTCATAGGTGGCAGGTCCTGCTCCAAAATCTGCCTAGTCAGAGTCTACCCAGCAGGCCAAAAAGACAAAGCTATTAAGCTTTACGCAATTCTGGATGACCAAAGTAACAAGTCATTAGCCAGCTCAACCTTCTTTGACATCTTTGGCATTAAAGGCCCCAGCATCCCCTACTCCTTAAAAACTTGTGCAGGAATAGTGGAGACGGCGGGGAAGAGAGCATCCGGCTACCAAGTCAAGTCCATTGACGGACAATCATGCTTATCTTTGCCAACTTTTATAGAATGCAACCAGATTCCCGACCATAGATCTGAAATTCCTACACCAAATGTGGCTGCTCATCACCCACATTTGAAACGCATAGCGCATCTGATACCAGAACTTGATCCTCAGGCTCAGATTATCCTACTCCTTGGGAGAGATATATTACGAGTCCACAAATCAAGAGCTCAAATTAATGGTTCCAACAACGCTCCTTATGCTCAGAGGTTAGACCTTGGATGGGTCATCATAGGAGATGTCTGTCTCGGAAGCGTGCACAAACCTAAATCCATTAGCAGCATGCTCACAAATACCCTAGAGAATGGGCGTCCCTCTCTTTCCAGCCATGCCACAACCACTTCCTTGTTAAGGAATCGCCCTATACCACCCACTTGTCTTGTCCCTTCACAAGCCCCACTAGTGACAACTTTG